>NC_056741.1:332643465-332693465 GCF_019279795.1 Protopterus annectens | reverse complement strand
GTTTTTTTTTCTTTTTGAATTGTATTTTACTGACTTCATTACCTCGGTCTACCATGAACCATAAATTGTAGCCTGTGACTTGGGTAATTGATTCAAGTTTCTGCATTGTCTATGATGGTGGTTAGCTTTCAGGCAAACCATCTCTTCCTCTCCCTTATCCACTGTAACATTACTTGAATTCAGAATATTGAAGTGTTACTTTATTTTAGTACATTGCGGCATTTGGTAGCTAAAGCTGTAATGTACTTTCCCCACTATTGTGCTTATTTTATGTGAGTTGTTTGTTAATACAGTTGACGACGCAGTGGTGCAGCGGTAGCATTGTCACTTTACAGCAAGAGGTTCTCTAGTTCGATTCTTGGCTGTGGTGCCTTCTGTGCAGAGTCTGCATGTCCTCCCTGTGCTCATGTGGGTTTTCTCCGGGTACTCCTCTCACGTTACAAAGGCATACATCTGGAGAGTTTCTCCCCGAGCCTCTGCTGAAAATTGGCTTAGTTCCAAGTCAGACTTTCCCGGTAAACATTAAATAAAAAATAAATAAATACTAAATAGCTTTGTTTGTAAACTTAAGTAAAAACACACAGGTGGAACTGCTGTATCCCTTCTTGTTGCCACTTTAGGAATAGCATGGTGCTGCAGCTGTACATTGTAATGGGCAGTACCCTTCATATGTGTGGTGGTGCATCCTTTAAAGTCTGTGGGCACTCCCATGGTATTCCCACAGTGAAATCTCTGAGGACAAAGTTAACTTTCATTGCCACTGTCATAAGAACCTTTTACACTTTTTACTTAAAAATAAAAATGAGAGTGTATAAAAGGAATGCTTTTGGAAGAAAAATCGTATTGCATTGTGGGTGCCACATTTAGTGATGTATACTATAAAGTCAAAATATTGACAAAACACTAATGTCTGATCTTACTTCTGTAGGGTTGTATGCAATTCAGTATGGGAAGCACTGCTAAAGCACTCGTGAAAGAGTAGGGACATTTTCCCAGCATCCTAGCCAAATAACCTCTGGTTAGTATAAATATTGCTTAGGGCATCCCCTGAAAGTAGGCCATTGGCCTCCTCAGAATGCAGGAGCAGTACTAGGCAAGCAATTACCGCGGCCATGAGTTGTCTAGTCATATACAACTTTAAATAGACTTAAGTTGTCGCTGCTGTTAACAAGCACTTAGTAGCGCTCACTTCTGAAACTGAGCAGGGCTGTAGATAGTAATTCAGGTGTCAAGTTGTGTCTACTCATCAAGACTAGCCTTAAACATATACAAAGCAGGACTTTGACCCTTTAGTGGCAACTTATTTCATAGGTTAGTGTGGGTGTTTGTTTTATGAAGAAATTTATCAAATAGGATTGGGTATGTTATGGCTTAAAAAGGGCGACAAAGGTAACCCTTGAGCAGATGGCAGGCTACTGTGTATACGTAGAGTCATGATCTATCTGGATAGTTCAAGGATTTAAAGCTTTTATTTACTTGTTGTTTATTATTAATCTTTGCGACCTTTTCAGTTGAGCAATATTGTTTGCATTTATACATCAAAGGGGCATTGTACTGAATGATGAGTCTAAAAAAGGAGGCGTAGGTAGTTAGAATGACTGACTTCTTTGGATCTTGAAGTTATTCTCTTAGAAATTAATTGAACCAATAGAAGGAACTCATGCTATGGTGGAAACATGATGATCAAATGAGAGAGACTTGTCCACATAAGTACCCTAGTCTCTTATGAACATATCTGTTCGAAGAGCACTGTCCTTTATAACATATGAGGTGGGGAGTTTTTTTTTTTTTTTTTTTTTTTTTTGCCAAATGGTGTTATGCTGCACTTAGATTTAGCTCGAGTCCACTTTCAGTATACCAGGTATATGTATATTCCAGCCCTTGCAGGAGCGGTTTAGTATTGGTGGACTAGCAGATAACAGTGACCAACTTGCAGTTGTCTGCAGAGTTAATCAACAACACTTCTAGTATGTTGTTTTGGATGTCTGCAGAATAAATACCAAACAAGGGAGGATCTAGCACCAATGCCTGTGGTGCCTAACCAGTTAAAATTTTATATTCAGAGGGGGTACTAGTAACTTTCACAATTTGAAGGCTGTCAGAAGCCTTGGGCAGGAAGAAATGAACAGTTTGCACAAAGTGACCACTGTCCACTGCCTCTAATGTTTTCAGAGAAGTTAACTTGTGTCAGGAGACAGGACCTTCCCTTAATAAAGTCAAGCTGATTGAGGTCTAGATCAGTTAAGTTGTGTAGGTCTACATTTATTTTTATTTTACATTTGTTTACCAGGATTTTACAGGGATTGTCCGACTGGGACAGTGCCCGTTTTCAGCAAAGGCCCGGGGAGAAAAGCTCCAGTTTAAGCTTGCATACAAATTATTGAAATAAGTAATAGAAATTATAAACAAAATTGACAAAAAAAAAAAAAAAGTGTTAACACATTTACAGGATAAAGATGTAAAAACAAAAATATAAACATAGTATCAAATAGAACAAGACATTAAACATTTGAATATAGACAAATATATGTGGAGGAACATAACATTAGTTAGGAAATTAAGTAGGGAGAATCACTTGGGCAGAGTAGTGCATAGTTAGTAATACTTCTGTGGTGATAGTTGCAGCTAGGAATGTAACTACGTATAAAAAAGTAGTGTTGTCAGAAGGGATATGTGTTAGTACATACAGCCAAAATGCTTAAGTAATGCTAAGTTAAATAACCTGGAGTGTTACATGTACATAAATGAGTTCTGCAGTGATATGATCCATGGTGTTGCATGTATAGGTGGTAAGGTTGAGTCAGTAATTACCTGGGTCTGTAGAAGGGGCCACTTTTGTGTAGAAGAGACACAGCGCCTGTTCTCCAGGCATTAGGTACAAACTGTGTTGATAGGCTGAGGCTGAACAGTTTTTAAGTAGAGACACTGACAGTGCGCACTTGGCATTGATGAAAATGCAGCCTTGTATGGTGTCTGGCTCCTTGCAAGTATTATTTTAGCCTTTGACAAGGATTCTAAAATTTGTTCCAACGTGACCTCAAGGGAGGCTAATATTTCAGGGGTAGTGGGGGCAAAAGTATGGATAAGTAGGATCAGGTGAATACTAAATTTGTTGGTTTAATATAATCGATTATGTTGTTGGCATCAGACATTGTGACGATGGTATGAATGAGCTCAGTGTATTTTTGTATGTTATTTGTTAACTTCCATGTGGCATGTATCTCACAAGACACCTACAACAACTGGAAAGGCCACAGAAATACATCACTAAGAGGATTACCGGCCTCAAACAGATGCCATACGCAGACTGTCTGAAAAAACTCCAGCTCTGCTCCGTCGCATATCGCCTACTCAGAGGCGATCTCTGCCTAAAATACAAAGCTATGTCAAACCCAGAGCTGCTGAACATGCTACACTTAAAGAAATTCCAATCTCTCCAAACCACACGCTCAAGGGACCTAAACCTTGTCACCACAATAAACAGAACATGCTGGAGGGATATATATATATAAATTCACCCCAGGGATACCGCAGAAGTGATCCCTGGGGTGATTTTTCTATTTCCCATCCAGCCGTCGTCAAGGTTTTTCTTAGAGGGCCAATGAGTGGCTTTGCTTGACATGAATGGGTAGTTGAACAT
Source organism: Protopterus annectens (assembly GCF_019279795.1). Taxonomy (NCBI): domain Eukaryota; kingdom Metazoa; phylum Chordata; order Ceratodontiformes; family Protopteridae; genus Protopterus; species Protopterus annectens. The sequence goes on along the minus strand of NC_056741.1, from coordinate 332,689,825 downwards.
AACCCGGAAATGTTGATTCGACATGAATCGACATACCATTTCTTCTGCACCTATCACATAAGGAATACCAGTTCTTGTTGTGAGCAGTATGAATGTACTGCACAACTCTGAACTTTACTTTTTGCAGGGGGCAAGCCCCCCTTCACCCCCCCTACACCTTCTGCAAATTATATATTCCAACTCTGAGATTGCACTACAGTGAAGAAAGGGATAAATTACCCTAACTGCACTGTACCGTGATCTCTGACTGTATTTCGAGTTCATATCAGCGAATGCACAGTGGGCAGTCACGGTGGTGCAGCGGTTAGCATTGCTGCCTCACAGCAAGAGGTTCTTTGGTTCGATCTTCGGCTAGGGTGCCTTCTGTGCAGAGTCTGCATGTCCTCCCTGTGGTTGTGTGGGTTTCCTCCCACATCCCAAAGACATGCTGTAGGTGGATTGGACACTCTAAATTGGCCCTAGGTGTGAGTGTCTTCTGTGGAAGAAGGAGGAGGAGGAGGAGGAGGAAGAGGCTCTCTTAGTGACCTGTAGTTACTAGGAAAAAATTAATCATTAGATTACACAAGTCATGCTTCTTAATGAAGCCGGAAGTGGATAGCCAAAAAAAGACAGAGGGGTGATTATGCCAATTTCTTTTTTTTCTGACTGCTGGAGTTTATAGTTTCTTTGGAAACAGAAATACAAGTGTTTCTGAAGTTTGAATAGGTTGTTGCATTGCCATAGTTCAGGATTCAAATGCCAGGTTAAGCTTTGGCTATCTTATTAGCTTGCCTTGCAAAGGATAAAATATACAACTGAAGAATAAATGAAAAAAAGAAAATTATAGTCAACTATAAAATATTTTGTAATGTGGAACAGTGCTGCGTTTGCTTTAAGGTAGTGCTATGCTTGGGAGAGCTGCACACTTAAAAGTTCTTACCACCCTTTACAAGCAGTTAATAGTTCATGTCTCTCAAATTGAGTGGGGCTGTACATGACACCTGTGACATAAATTTACAACTACCCCATCCAATTGTCAAATTGAGCCATAAAGGCAGACAAAGTAATACTTTCCTTGACCCGTATTGTAACTTATTCCACAGACTGTGAATACTTTGACTTAGGAACCTAGCATTCAAGTGAGTCTTGTTTATTTGTTGGTGTAAAGTTACATCCCTGGTACAAATGTCAGTGGAGACGCTGCTTTTGTAAAGAACTAGGAGGTCAGATTGCACTGGGTCTTTCATGGCTCAATAAGTGATACACATTTCACCTCAAAGTAGCAAAGCTAACACATAAGGAAAGGTGCTAATTTATCAAGACAGTCGAAAGTTTAAGTCATTTAAATTTTAGGGTTTAAAATTTATTGGGGCTTTTAAGTCATTTAAGTTTTAGGGTTTAAAATTTATTGGGGCTTTTCCAGCTGTGTAATATGCATGGATTTGTACATGTGTGTGTGTGTGTGTGGGGGGGGGGGGGGGCATTATACCGGATGACAAGCCTGATAAGAGAAGAGTAGAGTGGCGAGATGACTTTCTTGAATCTTGAAGCTATTCCCTTGGAAAGTAACTGTGCCAGACAGCAGGATTTCCTGACTGTTGTGGAAACATGATGATCCAATGAGAGACAGTGAGAGAACTGCCCATATATGTGTTTTATGTATGTATCTGTATGAAGAAGAGTACCACTTATAACATACAAGTTGACAGTTACTTTTCTGCTGAATGTTAGTTTGCTGCTTTTCTTTGTTTAACTTGAGACAGTTTTCAGTATACCAGGTATGTGCATATTCTAACCCTTTTTAGAGCAGTGTAGTATCAGTGAATGAGCAGATAACAGTGCCCTGCTTGCAATTATCAGCAAACTTGGTCAACCACACCTCGAGGTTATTGGTTTAGATGTCTGCAAAATAAATGTCAAAAATTTGCTCGTCAATATCCTTGACAATCAAGTTAACGTCAGTTTCCATGTGCATACGACACTTGCAAAAAGTAATTTCTTTTTGGGCAAATTGACCACAATCAAATCTTTCCCAACAACCAAAGCTGGGGTGTAGGCAGGATTTTCAGATTTGTATTCACAGCTCCCAGACTGCTGCCCCGACAAGCCACACCCACATCAACACATTGCTGTCCATTCACTTCCTGAAACTGCTGACCAAGCCACACCCCTTTCACAATGCTGATCACTGAATGGATCATTTACAACTATATGCCAGGATGGTAATTACTTGCATGATGAAGCACCATGAGCATTTCATTCCAAAAGTGCATCTTTGTGGGTCAAAAACAAAATACCTTCCCATTTAAGTTTTTGCAGACTTCATTCCAGTGGAGCTGTACCCCAATCATGCACACATTAAATAGAAATACCAAGACATTATCAAATAGTCCCAAGTGCCATTAAGCACCACAGAGCTCCACAAGGGCATACAATGTTCTGTTACTTTTCAGCATACTCTTCTACTAAGACAATTCAATATCACTGCAAACTACTTACCAAGTTTGTCATATAAACTTTGTTAGCCATAATTACCAATGACAAATAAATAATATTACAATCTTGTAAAAAAGTGAGACATGTGAGCCACCTGGTTATCTTAAAGTCTGGTTTAAGATAGAAAGATGCAATATCAAGTACGAATTTTAAATGTTGCTCTTAGATACTTAGAGTTACCGAAATAGCTGGTTTTGTAAGAATATACATTTTCTGCATAATATATTTGAAACTCAAAGGTACCTTGTTTAGTGACTGCAGACCACAATAGATTTGCCAGAAAATACACAGACTTTAAGAAAACCATGCAATTAATACCATGCACAAATAAGAACAAATCCCTACGTTTCTCTACTAAAATAATTGTCATTGCCAAGTGCTACACTGATTTACTTGCATCTGCAAAAAAAAAAAAAAAAATGCTTGACAGATACATTATATATATATATATAATGTATGTATGTATGTATTACAATGAACAAATCTAAAACATGACACCAAATTAAGCATATTGCCATACTTTTTACTTGCTTTGCCAACATATAAAAATGACTAAACTGCTATACCATTTGCTCTAATTTAACCCCTTATCTGAAACTAAAAGTCTCTCTTGCTCTCCTTGGCTAATTTGGCAATACAAAACCATACTTTTTTAGTTAAAAACTCTTAAATAACTGTCATTGCCAAGTAACTGATTTTTTAACAACTTGCTAAAACATGAAACATTTGCATTACTTACCTTAGTGTATCTCCCGTTTCCCCTGATTTAAGAAGTGAACAAAATGAATCCTTGTTGTCAGAGTGAAACTTGTTGAAGTTCACTCTTGCAGCCTGGATTGAAGAACTGACCAAATGCAGTTTCCGACAAAGGGGGAGGGGTTGGGGGGGGTTTAACAAATATAAAGTAACAGAAATTCACACTGCAAGCATAATAACCTGCAGTTACCCAGCACCAGCAGAATAATTAGCCACAGCAGTTCCTGAAACACAAAGACTTGACCAGAAGTAGTAAAAACAAACTGCTCTGTGAGCAAATGAGCACCGCCAGCTAGTAGAAACTACACAGAATATAATAATTTTGTAAAAGGCTGCTAGTGGCAAAGCATATTTAAAGTGTTCAAATGCCATTAGAACTTCTCCCCAGCTTCAGTATTGTAGTTGTTCATGTCACTGATGCACCTCATTCACTCTCGTGCACAATACCAGGTAAAAGATGAAAGGAAAGCTACATCAAAGAACCATGAGGTCATCTGAATTTCACACTTTTCCCCCTATCTTATGGGCTGTGCTAACTGGGCAATTATCACTCAATTAACTAAAAATGCAAAGCATGCAAAAGCCTGTTGAACTGCAACTTACTATGCAGTCCTAATCACAGTATTTGCATGTGTTATTTTCAGTGGCGGCTGGTGACTTCAAATCAAAGGGGGCTGTAGATGACAACTGAATGGGTGGGGCCAACTAGAAAGACAAGGAGATATGTTACAGTGGAATCAACCCTGACCATGCTTCCGGGATTGAAATAATAACAGATTTGTGTTAGTTTAATTTTTGCTGCACAGGGACAGTAGTCACAGCCTGTATGCTTACCCCTCATACACATTAGTCTTGCAAAGCCAGAATTACAAACAGTAAATGGCAGGGCCAGTCATTTCATTCTCACACTGACATAACCCCCATCCCAACTGCCTACTGAAAGTACCTGGTTTGAACCTAGAAAGTAAAAAAAAAAAAAAAAAAAAAAAACTAGAGTTACATTACTGTATTGTTTTCACATAAGCTTTAGCCATAGGACAGCACTTGCACTCACTCCATCTCACTACAGCTAAATGCAGGGTCGGCCTTGGGTCAAGTGGTGCCCTAGGCAAAAGGTTCCACAGCTCCCCCACCACCTGGTGCCCTATCCTGGCCTATTTACACCATCTAGTTTACTGGACAAGCACCCATGACAGAGCGGCGCCCTAGGCGGCTGCCTAGTTGGCCTATGCCTAAGGCCGGCTATGCCCAAATGCACAGCAGTCTTGCAAAGGCAGAATTATAACAGTAAATAGTAGGACCACTCATTTCACTTACAAACACCCCCTCCCCATACCCATTATCTACCTAAAGTAGGTAATTTGGCCTTGCCAGCATCAGTAATAATGTTTTCATTACTGTATTGAATTGATGCATGCAAATAGTCAGAGTTTGCATTCGGTCTTATTTCACCCAAATGCACATTAGTCATGCAAACCCAGAATTAGTACATCAAAGCTACAGTGCCAAACATTTCATCCACAAACAGCCGTCATATCAATTGCCAACCTAAAATAACTGTTTTGACCCTGGCAGGATTAAAATGAAAATAGCAATGATTACATTAATTTACTGTGTTGCACAGAAAAGAATAGTTGTGTAAAATCTTAACCATAACCTTAGATGTCCTTCAGTTGTATGTTGCAGTACTCTTAACATGTTGGGGATCCCCTGCCCCAAGGGACATGACACCTGGCCAGCATACAACAGCTTTTAGAGCTATTGCAAATACATGGGACATCACACGTATGGCTTGTCGAACATCAGCCATAAAAGGACATCCGCACTTACAATCCTCAGAACTGCAATGTCCCAGTATAAGAAAAAGGAAAATAATCTGCCATCCAAGGAAAAAAGAAAGGTATAGGAGGAAGTAGGGAGGGATAGAATACTGCAACATAGAAGAGGGCATATAAGGTTCTGGTAAGATTTTACACAACTATTCTATGTCCTTCTATTCTAATGTTGCAGTATACTTAACATGGGAGACAGTACCAAAGCTTAGGAGGAAACCTGGTTAGAAGAAGGACCAGAAGATCTCTCTAGAAAGCCATGAAGAATGGCTCTACCAAAACTAGCCCTGGGCTTAGAAATACTACCCAGCTTGTAATGCTTGGTGAAAGTATGAACAGGGGACCAAGTGTCAGCTTCCAAAATGGTGTTAGTATCGAAACCCTTAAGGAAAGCACCAGAGGAAGCCACAGACCTAATGGAGTGAGCATTTACAGGAACAAGCAGACTCTTACCAGGAAGCACATAACAAAATGAAATGGCCTTAGAAATCCAAGAAGAAATAGTCTGCTTGGAAACAGGCAAACCCAGAGAGCCCTGGGATGAAAAGAAACAAAAAAGTCAATCAAATTTCTTGATAACCTTTGTCTTATTCAAATAAAATCTGGGTTGTCTATGCACATCCAAGGTTTATAAGATCTTCTCACTGGAGGATTGCGGAGAAGGGAAAAAGTGGGGCAATTGAATAGACTGATTAATAGACAACTCATTAACCACCTTGGGCATAAAGGAAGGATTAGTACACAAAAAGACCCTATCCTTATGAAAAACAAGAAAAGGTACAGAAGCCATTAAAGCCTGAATTTCAGAGACCCTCCTAGCAGAAGTTAAGGCTAGAAAAAGAACAGTTTTCCATGTATAAAACTTTAAGGAAGCTGAAGCTGCAGGTTCAAAAGGAGCTACAGTTAGTTTCTCTAAGGCATAATTCAAATCTCAAGAGGAGGAACTGGTTTCCTGGGAGGATTAATGTGAAGGACACCTTTGAGAAAATTTTTTACTTCTAGTCTAGAAGCTAAACGGAATCAATGGCAGACAAGCAGAAATGGCTGACAAGTTAACTTTCACAGAGGAATAAGCCAAACCACTCTTAAGTAACTCACACAAGCAGGAAAGAACAACTGGGATATCCACCGAAAGTGGATCCAGATTATGTGCAAGACACCAAGTAGAAAATTCTTCCATTTAGATAGGTAAGATTTTCTAGTGTTGGGTTTTATAGCCTCTTGTAGTACCCTAAGCACGTCCTCAGAAAAAAAGGTGCCTGAAAAGAATCAGAAGTTTATCACCCACAGAGTCAGTTGTAAAGCTGACAGATGTGGATGAGCACAGATCCCTTTTCCTGTGTGAGAAGGTCCACTCTTTGAGATAACTTGTGATGACTACCTTTAGCTAAATGCTGAAGAAATGTGAACAATGCTGTCTTGTCCAAAAGAGAGTCATTTTTTGATTTGTCCTGCTGAATCTTGAGCAGAACTTTTTGAATGAGAGGAAAGGGGGGGATGTATAAGGAAACATCCCCTTCCATGAGAAAGATAGAGCATCCACCTTCCAAACAAGAGGATCTAGGACTACAAAAAAGAGGAAGTCATCTTTTGAGAGTGGAGGCAAAAAGATCCACTAGAGGGGTACCACACCAATGGATCAAGTCCAGAAACACATCTCTGTGAAGCATCCATTCATGGGATTGAGTCATGAACCTGCTTAGAGTGTCTGCCACAAAATTTTGAGTTGATGAAATGTAAATTGCTTGAAGCGTCACTTTGTACTGAACTGCCAAGTTCCATGCCACTAGATCCAATCTGCAAAGTAGATGGGACTTTGTTCCCCCTGCTTGTTTACATACCAGAGAACTGTGGTGTTGTTGGTGTTGTCCATACACACGTTCAGAGGTCCTGGATGAAACAGAGTATGGAAAGCCTGTAGAGCTAGAATGAGGGCCCTCATTTCCTTGATACTGATATGCTCCTTACTTTGAGAAGGAGACCAGAGACCCTGCACATTCTTTGATGCAAAGGTTGCACCCAATCTGTGTCTGAGGTATCTGTGAACAACTCTTGATTTGGTTGAGACTGATGAAGAGGAATACCCGGATGCAAAGAAAATTGTTAAATCCACCAAACTAGCTCTGATTTCAGGCATGGGAGAAGAAGTAATACAAACTCCAGAGGATGAGCGTGCTGCATCCAAACTGATTTTAGGTACCACTGAAACTTCCTCATGTGAAGTTTTGCCAGGGGCACCATAGGAATTGTGGACGCCATAAACCCCAGTAGTTTTAGAAACTCCATGGCAGTTAGAGATGGAAAAGACAGTAGACTGTGGAAGGAGGAAGTGAGAAACAGAATCTTTTCTGGTGGAAGAAAAGCCATCATGACATCTGTTTTTTGCCTGCACCTCAGGAAAATGCGATCCTGAGAAAGGGAAAAAAGGAGTTTTTGAAATGTATTGTGAACCCCAACCTTTGCAGGAGAGAGATGGCAAACTGAAGATTATGAAGTAACTCTTCTGGAACAGGGGCCAGAAAAAGGAGATCGTCCAGGTATGGATATACCTGAGTACCTCTGATCCTGCAGTAAGCAATCACAGGGGCCAAACACTCTGTGAATACCCTTGGGGCAGTGGATAGACCAAACAGCAAGGCAGAAAACTGAAGTGCAAGGAAGCCACAGAGAAATATAAATGTTTCCTGTAAAGAGGATGAATAAGGATGTGAAGATAAGTACTCTTGATGTCCAGAGAGGCCATGTAGGCCTGAGGATGGATTAAAGGAAACAATGTCTGTAAAGACAGCATGCAGAAAGTAGAAATCTTTAGAAAAGTGTTTAAATGGGAAAAGTCCAGAATGGGTCTCCAAGGACCTTCCTTTCTGGGCATACGAAATATTCTTGAGTAAAACCCCCTTCACCTTTGGTCCAGAGGAATATGTTGAATTGTACCTTGGGTAATTAAATCTTTTAAAACCTGTGGAAACAAATCCATCTGGTTTGGAGGAGGCTGAGGAATCCCTATGAAAGGAGGAAGATTTTTCCAACTCATGAAATATCTGTGTTGGATAATAGAAAGAACTAAGAAATCCTGGGTTATACTTGCCCAAACTGGAAGAGACAGGGATAGATGAAAAAGAGGAGCAAGATTTGGAAGCAGTTGGTAGTCACAGACTGCCTGGTTTGTCTGGAAAGGACTGTTTAGGAGTGGAGTCTGAAATAGAAGTTTTAGGCTGAGGGGATCTTCGAACAGTCTTCTTTTTTCGGGAAGAAGAAGAAGAAGAACAATGAGTCTGTCTCCTAACAAATGAGGTTTTAGAAGAAACATTTCTGTTAAATTTAGGGACAGCTGACACAAATTGCGTTTCAATTCCTGAAGCTCCTTTCCCCTTTTTTGTAAGGACTTCAAGTCTGCAGTTGCTGTACCAAAAAGAGCATTGTTATCCAGCGGAGTATCCATCAGTTTTGCTTTGATGTCATCTGGCAGTGGTTGAAGCCTCAACCAAGAGTACCTTCTAATGACAGAGCCAGATGCAACTGTTCTAGATGTTCCTTCTGCTGCATCATAGCTGCATTTGATGGAGTAAAGAGCCACGTGAGAAAATGCTTCTAAAAGGGACACAACCGGATTTTTAATATTGGAATCTGGAAGCTCTAAAAGAGCTTGAGAGGCCTGAGAAAGAAGAGCCAAGGAATACCTAGACACATAGCCAGCCTTAGGCATAGGCCAACTAGGCAGCCACCTAGGGCACTGCTGTAGCAGGGGCACTTTTCCAGTATTTATTTGGTGTAGGTAGACCATGATGGGGGCACCGTGGAGCCCTTTTGCCTAGGGCACCAGTTGACCTAAGGCCGCTCCTGCCTAGACACGTGTGTCTGATAGTTTGTGGCTAGGAAAGCTAAAGTGGTAGAACTGTAAACCTTCTTCCCAAGTCTTTCCATTATTTTGCTTTCCTTCTCTGAAGGAAGAAGCTTAAAAGATGGTAACAACCTAGCGGATTTGTCAGAAGCAATGAATACCACAGCTGGATCAGCTCACGGGCATTTGTAATGGAATCTGCAGTCATCGGGCACATTATAAAATCAGTCAGGCCTTTTAGCCGCAGGAGCTTGTGAATTCAGGGCCTTAGAAGCAGAAGAGAAAGCATCCAAAAATGCTAGCAAAACAGGAGGCACAGAAGAAGGAGAAGGAGATTCCATTTGTAAAAGGTCATAATATCTTTTTTGCACCTCAGAAACCCGAGAGCAGTCCCATTTAAAGAATTCTTTCATCTTGTTTATAGTTTCCTCAAAAGATATTTCTTCCACTGGAGAATCTGCACTACTGGATTCTTCCTCAGGAGAAGCATATTCTAAAGGAGATGTAATTTGAGTTGAATATGCCAAGGAATCCTCATCAGATGAAGACTCACCCTCAGCAAACTCCTGCAGTCTAACCCTCCTAACAGGTGAAGAAGTAAAGGAGGGAAAAGAAACAGCAGAAGAAGGCTTAAGAGTCATTAAAGCCTTAATCAATCCCTGTGAAAAAGTATCCCTGTGAAAAAGTATCCCAATCAGACAGAGGCAATTTAGGGACTGGAAGATGCTTTTTTTTTTCTTAACATGCACCTCTGCTTGATGGCAAGTGGAAGGACAGGACGTAGGCCTTCAATGACTGACACCAGAACCTCTTCCCTAACTAGAATCTGAGGTATGTCTCTGGAGCCTTCCAACACAACAAGCCATGGTTCCCCTTGACCATCCTGGATATCTGCACTGCCTCTGAATACGTGCCTGGGTTAGATTCTTTAGCAGCCTTTGAAGTACTACCCACCAAAGAATCAGACCCAAACTCCGGACTTACCTCCAGGTCTTCACTAACCTCAAGGAATGCATCAGCGAAAAGAGGTGCAGCAGAAGATGATTCAGGCCTAGGCTTACTGAACTTTCTCTTCAATGTCAGCTCGGTTGAAGGACCCATAAAACCCTCCATAACGTCCTTAGCTAGTCTTTTCAAACATTCATTTTCTAAATAAAGACTTAAAGCTGAAAGATGGCTTTGCAAGGTCTTTGGGACAAAGGCCTGAGAAATAGCACAGGAACGGTGGTTGTGATTTGGGCCTAGACAAAAAAGACAATGCTCATGACTGTCCTGATGTGGAATTTGCTTTCCATACCTACATTTGTCCTTCCTGGATGACATAAACTAAACAAAAAAGGCAGTAGCAATAAAAAAATGTAAACCACAATGGGGCACTTATCTGAAAGCTGGAAGCAGCAAATGGAAACAGGCAGCAGACCGACGTATGAGTAAAGCATCCCAAATGGTGACAGAGAAGTTCTGAGGATTGTACATGCGGATGTCCTTTTATGGCTGACATTTGACAAGCCATATATGCAACATCCCATGTACCTGCAGTAGCCAAAAGCTGTTGTATGCTGGCTGGACATTGGGTTGCTTGGGGTGAAGGATCTCCCACATGTTAAGAATACTGCAACATTAGAATAGAAGGGCATCAGTAGTTACAGGCTTGTCTGACAGCTGGCTTTACCCAAATACACATTAATCTTGCAAAGCCACAATTACAACAGCAAACAGCAGGGTCAGTCAACTAATTTCATTCACAAATACCCTCATTACCTAATGAAAGTGGCTGCTTTTTACCCTGTCAGGATTAAAGTAGAAAATAATAGTAAAGTAACAGTTGGGTTGCCTACTTGCATTACGTTCATTTTGTTCACAGAAACATTACTTACAGCTTGTGTGTGCCAGCCAAATGTTGTTGTTGTACCTTTCGGCTTTTCCCAGTTAGGGATCGCCACAGTGGAACTCCGGTCCGCTAATGATTGTCAGTAGATTTTTACGTGCTGAGTTGCCAGCCCTGATGCGCAACCTTCAACGAAGGTATGCCCATTCATGCACAGAAGACACTTTAGCTGAGAATCGAACAGGACAATGTCTTACTGTGAGGCGACAACACTACCGCAGCACCACCACCGCAGACGTGTGTGCCAGCCAAATACACATTTAATTTTATTTATTTTACTTTTGTTTACCTGGGTTTCTGCAACTGGCTTTAAGATCATAGGAGATTACTAGGCTAATGGCCCCAGGATCCTTATAATCCTAACCAAGTTCAACCTGTGTTCCCAAGAGTGTCTGGTTCAAGCAGACACTAAAATCAGCACCTATTGCCCCTGTCCAAGAGAGACACAGGTGGAAACCCTGTGGTGAATTTCCAGTTACCCAGCAAATTGTCATAATTATGCTTAAATAGGGCCAACAAGGGGCTTTGTTTAACAGAAATAAGAAGCTTGTTCCAAATGTGGGGCAACCTCAGTGAGACAAATCTGTCTTTCCAGCAAGTCCTGTTGATGTCACATACCAGGTTAAGGTCCTTTGAACGAGTGACGTGTGCCATTTGGCTTGCAAGTGTGCACCATTTCCATTAAAGCTGGGCCAGTGATTGCTCTATATGCAAGGTACAGGTCGAAAAATGCGCACATTCCTGGAGATCAGCGCTCGTCAGCATGTATTAGCTCTAGAACTGCCACAGTTATCCAAACAACAGTGGAGCAATCAAAGGAACCATAACTGATTTAGTAAAAAAAGAAACATTTCAGCATATGTCCACGGTGAAAAGCTCCAATGTATTAGAAACATTTTTAAACAAACATTCAGTATATACACGAGCAGATATGAAATAACATGCATTAGGAATTACTCATAAACTTGTAAATTATTTTAGATTCATCTTAAAGTACAGACAGAAATGTATTACAGTTTTGTAAAGCTGGAATTACATGAACAATAAACATTAGGGCCAATTGTTTCTTTCACACATAGTCCCAATCCCCACTGCCTGCCCCACCCACAGTATCTGATTTGATCTTGCGAAGTTAAAAACAAAATCAACAACAAAAAGACAATACTGTCATTAAGGTAAGCATTCTTTTTTTCACATAAACAATGCTCAGAGGTCAGAGCTTGTGGTCAGTCTTACTTCACTCACATCCACATTACTCTTGCAAAGCAAGCCATAACTGCAGTCATTCTATTCACACATCGGCATTGCCACCATCCCAACTGCTTACCCAGAGAATCTGTTTTGAGCCTATAAGGTTTAAAATAATGAAAATAGATTACTACTGTTACATTACTGTATTACTTTCACATCACATAGCCTGGAACTTGCATGTGGTCTTACTTCAGTTCACCCATGCACACTTTACTCATGCAAGAGTAGAGTTTGTTTCAACAACAAAACATTGACAAACAATCCTAATGTATCTTGACTAACCCTGCAAAAAGAAATTAGGTTAAAAAAAAACACGTCAATCCACAAATGGATCTCCAGAACACACTGCATACCTAGTATCTCTTTGACTCCTGCCAAGATATTATATTAAAACAAAAGTCATCAACAGCCCCCAAAACACACAGACCACTAGAATCTGGTTAACCCTGCCAGGCTTCCAAAAACACACTTTGAACACCAAAAACAAATTTAATAAGTAAAGCTTTCGGGCTCACCACCCTTCATCAGTACATAAAATCAATGAGACTCATCAAGACATTAAATAGGGATACTAGTAGAATCACATGATTCAGCCAACCTAACATCTTTACCTAACAATTAATTATTTAAACTCTTGTAGTTTAAAACAATATTAACATATATTTAAGAAACCATTAAAAACATATACATTTTTACATCACTTATATACATATATATATATATATATATATATATATATATATATATATATATATATACAAAAGTACAAACATAAAAATTCTCATAAATTCATATTATATATAACAAGAATCCTAGATCTATATAACTATCAACTTAAAGGGCTAAGATTTGAAATTCATTCTTAAACATTTTCTCTCGGCCTTTTAACTAATACAGGTTTTTACACTGACAGTGTTATTTAAACCTGGTATAACATCTGCTTGTAGCCTAATGATCCATTCATATTCTTTTAACTCTAAAGCATTATTCATGTCTCCTCCTCTAATACCTATATTTATTACACCTATACCCCTAAATTTAAAAGTATGTGTATTGTTGTCCATAATGTGCTTACTCAGTGTATTTGTCACCACATTCCTTTTAATCTCAGACTTGTGTTCTATAATGCGTTCCCTTAACTTCCTAATTGTCTTACCAACATAGAATGCTGTGCAAAGTGTGCATGTTGCTAAATATACTATTTGTGATGTGTTACAGTTAGCTGAACATTTGAATTCATATTTCTCCTTAGTAATGGGATGCTCAAACTCATTTATTGAATCCGAAATATCTACACAGCAGCTACAATTATAACATTTCAGTGTAGCATTTTTATGTTAGTATACAACTTTCTCATCTTTAAAGTCCTTATAGCATAATTTCTGCTTTAATGTTTCCAGATTTCTAAATGAAAGTCTAGGTTTCGGACCCATTAACTCTTTGATCTCTGACATAGCCAACAATATAAGCCAATTCCTTTCTATAATATTACACACATCTCTGGTGTTTGCATTGTACGTAGCTGTATATCTAATTATTTTATCATTTTCATTTGAAACTTGTTCTGATTGTACTATGTCTTTACTAAAAATAGCTTTATATTTATCTTTTCTCCCTACTTTTACTTCTTCATATATAGCATCTATGTATTGAAGGGAATAACCATTTCTTATAAACTCTTGTCTCATTTCATTTGCTTGAAGTATGAAATTATCATCCTCTCTGTTGAGCTTACTAGCCCTTATTAACTGTGCTTTAAGAACACCCTTAAAAGTATGTGGTGCATGCATACTACCTGTCAGGCTGCCAGTGTATTATATTAAAAAAAGAAAATCATCTACAGTCCCCAAAACACATTGCCTCCTTATACTTGGTTAACCCTGCCAGGATATTATTTTTAACTACCCTGCACTCAAAAACTTATTCAGGAATACAATAATGTTAGAATACTAAGTAAGATCTTGTGACAAACTCCTTCTAAAAGTCATTAAGGCTAACAATAGCTTTAGGGATTCTCTCCTCTCTAACTAGATATCTAAAAAAATGGAATTATATTCCCCAAACATTTGAAATACCATGAATGTGTGCTGCTCTATGTTCCACATAGAATCGCATTTGACTTTACACACTAGCTTGCAGTTCAAACTGCTACTAGTGTGTAAAGTTAATTAAACATTGTTTTCCTTTTTTTTCTTTTTTACTGTTTTTATTTATTTATTTATTTATTTTTGAGAAAGTTGGGGTGACTGCAGCCCAGCAGTCTGATACCACAAACTGCCACTGAATATTTTATTTTATTTCTTACGTTTTAGTGCCTGACAGATTCTGCCCTCCCACTCCTGATAAACTGTACTGAAATGCATACAGTGAGTATACTTGCCCCTCTACATCCTTGAACAGCTAGAATCTACCTTTTACCCTGTCACATGTACACCACTCACCTCTTTCACAGCTTGGCTTCACCAGTTCAAAGTAAACTGGAAGAAGCATATAATATCATCTGTTCTGATTCCAGAAATAAGAATTACACTCAGCACTGTACCTGTATGAATGATCTGTCAAGCTTAACTATAACCATTACTTCATTTCTACACACGTATGATATCATCTGCCTTGAACATAACTAATACTTCACTTCTATACATCTATAGTCAATTCAGAATCTTCACTACTTCCCAAACAGCCCATTCCATTCTGAGGTTATTAACTAGAGTCCAGAGGGCCTCTCCATGGAGCCTTAGACAATCTACTCACCAGCTGGTCCATATCTCCTGTGTTATAATTTTATTTTTTATTTTTATTTTACATTTGTTGACCGGGCTAGTCTAGCTGGACATGTATCCGTTTTCAGTAGAGGCCCGGGGAGAAAAGCTCCAGTACAGGCAATAAACAATAATTTGGCACAATAAAGCATTAATATGAGTAAACAATACAAGGTAAAAAAGAAAATTCAATTTCAACACAAAAGAGATAATAAAAATAGGAGATAAACTTATAATATGTACTACTGTATTAGACTTATTAAAAAGAAACTATAACACTACTACTAATATGTACTACTGTATTAGACTTATTAAAAAGAAACTATAACACTACTACTAATATATACTACTGTATTAGCCTTATTAAAACAGAAACAATAACACAAGATGAAGTTAAAAAAAGGTTGCTGGCAAAGTCTACATTCTCAGATACAAATCTCCAACTATTGAAAGTGTTTGTGAGGAGCTCAGAAAGTGGAAAGGGGAGGAAAAATTAGGTAAATGAGGACATGGTTTCAGTCGGGATTAGCACAAGGACACAACCACTGTGCTTTAAGATGTTCTCTGATATGACTCAATATTTTTCCAATGTCACTGGTAAATTTTGGAGTGAGTTCCCTCTCAAGATAAGTGCCACCAAGATAAATCTACATTTAAATCCTTTCTGGATGGTGACCTCACCAACAACTGATATGCAACTATGGCATCACCTTATTTATTTTATTTATTTATTTATTTGCATTTGTTAACCGGGTTGGTCCATCTGGGTAAGAATTACCCTTTTTCAGTGGAGACCCGAGGGGAAATGCCCCAAACAGACATAAAAACACCTGAGTGCTTCATGCTTTTTATTGTACCTTCTGTATATAATCCTTGCTATATATATTCCATCTTCTGTTTAACTGTTGGACTTATCAACCACCTTAAGCTATACTGAGTCCTTTTCACTTATTACAAGTGCTACAAAGTTGGATCACTATTTCCTTTAGAGAATTTCTTTCATGTAACACATATGAGTATAAACTTTAACTTCTTATCTTACTTTGTTTAGGACTATGCTATGAACAATAGCTGCATTACTTTGGGCATTATTGAACTGTCTAGTATCTGTTATTAGGCAGTTCCACTGAGCTGTCAAATTACAGACCCATATATATTTTGTCACCACTAGCCAAAATCATTGAAAAATGTATCCATACACAACTCCTGAACTATCTTCTTGTAAACAAACTCCTGACAAACTCACAGCATGGTTTTAGACTGTACCATAGTACCACCACTGCCCTACTCTCCTTCACTAATGCTATAAATCAAAACCAAAATAGTAATAAACATTCCTCAGCCATCTCCCTTGATCTGTCTAAAGCTTTCGATATGGTAAACCACCAACACCTTATACAAACCCTGGAATTTATTTCCCTAGATACTGAGGCTATACAATGGTTTAAGTCATATCTGACTGGTAGACAACAGACAGTCCTATGGAAAGACAACTTATCTACCCTTCTACCTATCACACTTGGTATCCCTCAGGGATCCATCTTAGGACCCCTCCTATTCTCCATATTCATCAATGACCTGAAAAAGGTTATTCCAGATGCTATCTGTATTCAATATGCGGACAACACAACCCTAATTTGTTCTGCCACATCCCTAGTGGAGCTACTATCTCTATCCCAAAAAGCTTTTAATGCGGTCGAAAACTGGCTCCTTGATCACAGTCTTATAATAAATCCCAAAAAACTAAACTGCTACTGTTCTCTCCATCTCATAGGACCTCTTATCTAGACTTTTCTATTAAATCTAACAATGGCACTATTATCTTGCCTGATCCCTTTACCAAGCTCCTAGGTATAATAGTTAACAATAACCTGAGGTTTGACTTGCATATCAACCATACAATTAAAACAGTTAATAAAAAAACTTGGTTCCCTATATGGGATCAAATCCTTCCTAACCCACCTAGCTAGGACTGTTATTGCACATACACATCTACTCTCCACACTCCTCTATGTCTCTCCCATATTCACAAACTTGAGTAAAGCTGACCTGAATAAGTACTCCAACTGCTATAATCATATTGCCAGATTTGCCACTACTTCTACCTACAGAACCCACCACTGCCTTAACCTTAAACTTCTAAGGTGGCTTGAACTACCAGACCTTCTTCTGGTCAATCAACTAGTAATTGCCCATAAAATTCTTTACAAGCCAGAATACACATCTGACCTTAAAAGTATTATCACCCCCTACCAGAACATCAAAACACTCAGATCCTCCAACAAAATGTTAGCTTTCACTTTCAAAACTAACAACTCAGCTGGGGAAGCTCTGTTCATAGGTTCATAGGTAGGTACTAGGCTATCTGCCTGAAGGCATTTGTAACCCTAGCCAGAATGTGTTGGCTTTCGCTGCCCCCTTAGATTAGGTCCCTGTGCCTCTTTCCAGCAGATCCACTGAAGTGATCCCCGGGGTAAACTTTCTGTTTCCCATCCACTAGTCAAAGTTTCTTTTGAAGAGTGTTAGCAAGGAGCTCTGCCTAATGTAGATTGGAATCTTGTTCCAAAGCATGGGAAGTCTCTAGGCAAAAATCTATCCCTCCAGCACATCCTATTTATTGTTGTGGTGAGGTTTAGATCCCTAGAGCGTGTGGCTCGAGGGGATAAGGATTTCTTTAGGTGGACCATGTCCATCAATTCTGGGTTGGACATGGCCTTGTATGTCAGGCAGAGATCACCTCTGAGTAAGCGGTATGCAACCGAGTACAGCTAGAGTTTCTTGAGTCGGCTGCATAGGGCATCAGTTTGAGGCCAGTAATTCTCTTGGTGAGGTACTTTTATGGTCTTTCCAGCTGTTGCAGGTGTCTTGTAAGGTACATCCCAAATGGGGCATTGCATTCTATGATGGGTCTAATGAGTGATGAGTAGAGAGGCACAATAACCTCTTTTGTTCTAGATGCAAACCCTTTTGTGATTAGGTGGGCCACATAGAAGGATTTTCTAACCACCTTGGCAATATGATTGTCAAAGGAGGGATTGCTATCTATTTGGGTCCCCAGATCCCTTATTACATTTTCTGTATTTAGGGGACTACCACCTATGTGGTAGTTCACGGGTACTTTGTTTTTTCCAAAGGGGATGACTATGTACTTTTTGGCATTTAGCTTGAGGCCATGATTTTGACACCAGGTATCCATCTTAGTGAGACCCATCTGGAGAGTGTCTGTATCAGCCGGAGAATCAATTATGGCCCCTAGTTTGCAGTCGTCTGCTAACTTGGTCAGCCATAGTCCTCCTATGCTTGCCTGTATCTCTGAGAAGTATATAGCGAACAGGAGGGGTTTTAGGACTGAGCCCTGGGGTTGCCACTTGTAACCAGTTTAGAGTCAGACATAGAGCCTGCAACTCTCACCATGTGGGTTCTATCCATGAGCCAGTTGGCAACCCATCTCTTGATGCAGAGGTTTATGTTCAAGCTGGTGAGCTTGTCTATAATACCAGAATGGGGAATGGTGTCAAAAACCTTTGCGAGGTCTAGGTAGGCTGTGTGGACCTCCTTTCCCTAGTCTAATGCCTTGGTAACCATCTCAAAGAGGTCCACCAGGTTTAGAAGGCATGATCTGGCCTTAACAAAGCCAAACTGGGTAGGGTCCAAGGTATGGAGGTTCCCAATGTCTCTGTTAATGAGTTCCATGATGATGCGTTCCATAGCCTTGCAGACCAGGCTAGTCAGGCTTATAGGGCGATAGTTCCTGGGGTCCATTGTGGCTCCACCTTTGTGGAGCAGGATAACTGTTGCTGTGTGCCTCTCTGTGGGTACATAGCCTGTAGAGAGGCTGAGTTTGAACAGTGTGTTTACGTGAGGGGTTAGTTAATTTTGGAGCTCTTGTAAGACACAGCCTGGGACACCGTCTGGTCCCATTGATGCTGTGTTTTTGGCTTTGGATAGGGCTGTTTTAACCTGTGTGTCCATGATTGACGGGGCCCTACATTCTTCTGGTATGGTTATGGGCCCTTTAGGGGCTGAGAGGGGGGTGAAGTTTGCACTAAACCTGTCTGCCAGAATGTTGGCAATATCAGTCAGTTCGGTGTATTTTGTGCCATTCTGCACTAACTCAGAGCAGATCTGAGAGTTTCCACTTAGGTTCTTGACATAGCTAAAGAACCCTTTGTGGTTATCTTTGGAGTCATTGGCAAATTTTCTTTCAAAACTAGCCTTAGATGATTTAATGAGGGATCATAGTTTCTTGCTGATACTGATCAGGGATGTCTTTCCTTCTTGGAATTTTACTCTTCTGTACTAGTTTCCTCCTTCTGTTGTATACCTTGTTTATGGCAGGGGTCCACCAGACTGGTTTCCTTTTCTTGGAGGAGTGAGTCTTTGTTTTACTTAGGATAGCACAATCCATGCATTCCTGCAGATGCTCATAGAGTGCCTTTGTAAAGGTTTCAGCAGCTTGGACAGCATTGTTCTTTAGCATGGGGGCTGTGAACCTTTCCACCTCGGTCTTAAGTAACGTGAAGTTTGCTTTTGAAAAGTTTTTGATGGTGGTTTCCTTGATTGGGGGTGGGGGTGGAATGTGGATATCCAGACTGATTAGTCTATGGTTTGATCTAACCAGCGAGGGGTTGACTTCCAGTGTGGAACACCGGTTGCCCATGTTGGTGATTACCAGGTCCAATATGTTGTTTCCTCTGGTGGGGGTTTTGACCAGTTGATCCAGGGCATTCGAGTTTATAAATTCTTGGAAGCATTGGGCAAGGGAGTTAGTACTTGAGTAGTTCTCCCAGTTTATGTTTGGGTAATTTAAATCGCCCAGTATTAGGGTGTTTGGTAGGACCTTCATATTTCCCAGTATCTCCAGAAATGCAGAATGGGGGTCCTGGGCAATGGTGGGTGATCTGTAGCAAGCGACAATTTGGACTGCAGTTTTGCCCGTTGTTAGTTGCACATGGATGATCTCTGATTCACTGTGCTGCACCACTAACCTGGAGGTGTGGGTATCCTTGATGAATATGGATACACCCCTGCCTTTTGTGTTTCGGTCCTGGTTCTGTGGTCGAAAGGTATGGTATGAGTTATAGCCTAGTAGTGCTGGGGGTGCTCTCAGGAGCCTTAAACCAGGTTTCTGTTGCTGCACATATGTTGATGTTCTCCATACTGAGGAGTGCCTCGAGTGCGTGCATTTTGAGGTTTAGACTTCTGGCGTTGAGTAGCATTACCCTCAGTTTTTGGTTACTTGTGCTATTTATGGTGGTGGTATCATGGTTACATGTAAACAGTGGTAAGATTCTAATTGCAAGCACTTTTATCATTCTGAGTTTGAGAACCTAAAGTAGAACAGTGTTAATCAGAATGGTATCGGATATCCAATTTACCATTACTTTTTTGAGATGTAAATAATAATAATTTATTTAAAACAGAGGGGAATGGTTGGAACTCAACAGCTTATTCCCTTTTTATCCATAAGTAGTTGATAGTACCTACATAGATCTGTTAAGGTAACAAATCAGAATAAGGCATCTGTAGTTTTGAAAAGTTTAGCTAACATTTTACTTTCGTCAAACATTTGATATTATTAAGATCTATAAAGAAAATAGCTAAATGGTTTAATTCAGATTTTCAGAATAGATGGAATAAGTATCCTAAACCGTGCTGGGGTTGTATTTTTATCATCCTTATCATAGTAAATAACTTTTAAATAGAAGCGATTATTTAAGATAATTCTATACTTTTTGATTTCCCCAGTTTTCTGTCTATCTATTTTATACCTTACTAATTATAAAAAAGAGTACATTACTTATTGAATGAAAACATTATTAATTATGCAGGTAAAACTCTGTGCACTACAAAGAATTATGACGGAGTCTTTCCAGTCATAACCAGGAAGATTATGTGTTGATTCACCCCTCAAGTTTCACTCATGAGGTGAATTTCTTGAGGTCTATGTCTTGAACACATACTACCTTTGTTATGATCAGAGACCTGATCTTAATCCTCCGTGTTTTGACTAACATTGGGTTACAACAATTCTCCAGCTCCCTGCTAATATTATTTCATGAGTTGGAAACATGCAGGGTATTGGTAGCAGCAGCTAAAAATTCAGCTTTATTACTAAATGAGCAATACACAGACTCAGTCCAAGACACTAAGAAAGGAAGTCAGATGATGTTAGTATGGTATCATTCTGTGACTACAGAAATAGTCCAAAAGAGTAAACTCATTGTCACCAAACACAGGGTTTGCAGATTTCTGATTATAATCAGAACTCGCTTTATGTTGGTTCAACATTCTGAAGTTAGTGCCTTGGACAACAGTTTCTTACTACAGCTAGTTATTTGTTCAGCTTTGTGACTGATATAAACAATCCATACATGCCTTTTAGGTGCCTATTTCAGGCTCCAGAATCAAGTGTTAAAATATATAGAATGTTAAGATATTTCTATTAGCAAAATAATACACATGACGGCACACTCCTTACTGACAGGCTTGATACACAGATATCCTGATAACTTCTACTACTAGAGGCTCAATTACAGCAGCAAAAATAAAACAAAACAAAAAAAAAACAGCGTAGGGAATTCTACTATTATTAATATTCTTGTCCAAATAAGTAAAACAATCAGGAGACTCAGGACCTAAATGAGCCCCAGCTACCACCTACCCTGCAAATAAACCTAATAAACTCCTACACTTATCAGCCCTGTTAGTGAAAATGTAGCACAGACCAACTCTGGTGCTAACAATTTTACAGATATTAATAATAATCACTACTTAAAACAAGTATACAAAATACTAAAAAACTCTAAACTACAAAACCTCCACATCCTACTATACTTGTAAATTGCAGTAGTAAAAATGGATATTCATAGAAAAGTAAAGTAAGTAATGTATAAGTATTTTAAGTGAACCCATTCTGCAAAGATAACTGCCTACTCTACCATGCCTGTATCATCTTTTGACTGGAATTATCCGGCATTGCTTTACTGCGTCTGCTTTGGGTCATCAGCCTTTAATGTACTGTCCATTGTCTACTGAGGATAACCTCATTGCCACCTGGTAGACTACTGTTGTATACGAAAGGAAAACTTCCCAGTGTACCCCACACCCTGATCGCTAAATATACAGTAAACTGTCAGTTAACCAGCACCCATGGGGATTGGTAGATGCTGGATAACTGTAGTTCCTGGTTGCTTGAGAGTTACTATTAAAATAGGCCTGACTAATATTGTACCCTCTACTGTTTGTTTGGTTTGACTTTTCTCAGGTTGGGGAGAGAGAGGGAATTTATTCATATCTTCCTTTTTACAACTCTAAAACTCTAAAAACATAAGGTATGTTTCTGCAGGGTGAAAACAGAAAGTGCAATGCATATAAACTGTACTGTACTTCTTTGATATTTTTTTTCCGGTTGCTTGAGTTCCAGTTAACTGAGAGCTTACTGTACTAACACCAAGACTGCAGTAATTCAGAGAAAAGGAAGCCATGTACTCTTTCTTTGTTCTGAGGACAAACAATATTGGAGGTAGTGTGTGCATATGTATATCTATCTATGTACATAAATCGGGGTTGCAATCTCACTTTAAAAAAATATTTAAAAATGTACTTTATATTTTATACATAATGCCAGGCAGATGGGGCGGTGAGAAAATCTGATTGACATACTGATTTTTGTTAAGCATGCCTTTGATTACACCAAGTGCACTGCATTTACTCAGTACTAATTAAAAGAAGAGGCTCTGAATTAAAGGAATCCCACAGTAATTAACCATTGCTCTGAATATAGCAAATAAAAAGTCTAAAATCTAAAGTTTCACTGCATGCGATGCAGGAAAATATATAATTAAATTATTGCCTAAGTTGCTTGAATCAAACCAGATAAACACTGTTGCACAACATAACTTCTGACACATTAAAATAAGGACAGAGCAGGATCAATAGTCCTGTTCCTGTTATGCTGCTACCACCTATAAAATTCAATGTTGTGTGAACCTTGCAAAGCATGAAAAGCCAGACATGTGTCCAGGTTAATGGGTTCAAGTAGTGAAGCCAAGCTTTTTCATGTACTTTTAAGCTGTAGGACAACCCTGCACTCAGCTGTGGTTAAGAATGTTGACCAAGACCATTACTTCTGCTTTTATGTGACAATAAGACCCAAAGAAGGATACAAGTATTTAAATTACAAGGTCAGCAAGTTAGGATTGCACTGCTACGTAATCATTGTTGAATGAATAAGAAATGTTGGTAGGAGACTGGCATGTGTAGCAAATAGGCAGAATTAAAAACATTCTCATACTAATAATATATTTACAGTGCTCACGCTAGTTACAGTTAGTGTGCTTTTAGTGTGACAGAGCCTATAATTATATGCACTAGCTATAAATAAATAAATAAATATATATATATATATATATATATATATATATATATATATGGATACCCACACACATACATGTACTGTACAGTCCATGTGTATTTATAAACACACACACACACACACACACACACACACACACTACAGCCCACGTGTATTTGTGTATTTATAGTGTCACTTAGAATAATCACTGAACATTCATACACTCATCTACATACATTAGTGGTTACTGGTGCGTTCCACAGTCAATACATGTTTAATCCAACATCACAGAGTAGGGATATTTATATAGGTCTGCGTTATGCTGTTCAAGTATGCTGTTTCCATTTCATGAAATGTACGAATTTACAAAAAAAAGTCATGTGCCGCATAAAGGTCAGAAGTTACTCTGAAAGGTACATTACATTTGTTTAAGAGCAAGGACTTCAGGACATACAATACTTGCGTGTCTGTTACAGACACAACGGAGTAACAATGGCATTGGCTTCTACACAGAAGACTACAGCATAAAAAGTAAACACGTACCAGAATTAAGCTGTCAGTGCTGCTTTAACTTTTGCTCAAAGAAGATGGCATGGTTCCTACTCCCACTGAATAAAAGTAAAAGGAAAGACATGGTTACGACATTTTGCAGTGAAGCATTTCTATGAATGCATTTCACCACTCAATTCCAGGAACTTGCAATATACAAAAAAAGTTTGTATTTTGTTGTTACACAGTGATCTACTTCTGGAAATCTACCTTGTGAAAAAAATGTTCAGCTACTCTTGCAGAAACTTCATTTAATATGATTGTTTCCTAATACAGATCTGTTGTCCCCAGAAATCTATTGTCAAATGAAATTGTTTTTTTTTGTTTGTATAGTCCAATTCCATACTCAACCCTTCTAAACAATAATGAGATTTTTGCCCTTTGTTAGTGCACTGTAATACTGTTTAACTGTCATAATAAAAAATATATGTAGCTCATCATTAATTTACATGCTCTGTAGAACATGAAACTGCACACTCTGTAAAGTCTTTCGCCTTCTCCCGTTAGGGGTCACCGCAGTGGATCATCAGTCTGTAGATTGATTGGCAGTGCAGTTTTTTAGATGTCAAGTTGCCAGCCCAGTGCCCAACCTTCACAGAAGACACACACACACACACACACACACACACACACACACACACACACACACACACACACACACACACACACACACACACACACACACACACATTAGCACCTACCTGCATGTCTTTTAAAACTCACTCAACTGCAGGGAGGACATGCAGACTCCACACAGAAGGCGTTCCAGCCGAGAATCGAACTGGAGAACCTCTTGCTGTGAGGTGACAATGCTAACCACTGCACCACCACAGCCATCAGACATTCTCCTAGGACAAAAGGATTCTTGTGCTCTGGGCCTGGACATTTTTCAGGCTAAGTTTCATATCCTTGAGATGAAATTGCTTATGGAACGATATTGTTCAAAACAGGAAAATTAAAATATATTCCTTTATTACATAAGGGATTTAATTATATTATTGTATTATTTAACACTGCCAGTAAAAACATCACTTATGTCATCCTGTCCCATGTCCCAGGATTCCATTGAAGTGCACAGTAAAATCTACATATGTTACTCCACTGTAAGGGAAGGTATCAGTGCTGATCACAGCAACCCTACAGACAACCCCATATTATTTAGTGTAGTTTATTGCTTATTTAGGTTAACACTGTGACTATGGATTCCTTTTCATGGAAAACGTAGAATGATATTGATTGTGACTAGACGAAAATTTGTCCAGGATACTAGGAAAGATTCCTTAAATTCTCATTTGTAGAGAGGCGTATGAAAATATCAATGTGATAAAGGCTGGGCTTAATTTTAAGTCTAAACGTGAGACGTAGTCTGTTTTATCATGGCTGCCCAGGTCATATTTTAAACAGGAGGCATACAATGCAGGTTAATAATGCCTATAATATAACAATACATTTATATGATAATGTGATAATATAATACTGTGCGGGATCCTCTGCAGTGCAATGAAGTGAGGAGAAAGAGCATCATACCTGTCAACTCTACAGATTTTTGCAGAACGTTCAAATTTTTGCCTCATATTTCTGGTTGGTTTCTCATAAAATTACATTTTCTTTCTGGCAAATCATTGAGGGTTGAAGTATAAAAAATAATGACAGACATTTGAGTTTCAGACTTCATACCCTTTAGAAAATTCATGCTAATGCAAAACCTGTTTATTCTATCAATTTTCTAAGTTTGTAAAGAACAATATTTTAGAAGTTTCCCTATTTTTTGGCTTTGCCCCCCTATTATTTATGTCTTTATCCAGATTTCTTGTTCTAAGAAGTTGAGAGGTATGAAAGGCATCCCTATATTAAATGTGCACTAGTTATGTTCACTTGAACGTCCAGTTAAATAAACTGAACTAGATGATAAAATACAAGGCAAAAAAAAAAAAAAAAGAAAGAATGGACAGAGCAAAAACACATTACTAAACATGGTGGCTCAGTGGGTAAACTCTCTGCCATACAGCTCAGTCGTCTAGGGTTCAATCTTCACCTCTGGTTACTATTTTTGTAGAATTTCCATGTTCTCTCCATATCTACATTTTTTTTTCTGGTTATTCCAGTTTTTTCCTTCCACCAGAAAACATAATGGCAATATATGTTTTGCCTGAAAAGGTACTTGATAGCTAGTTCATTTACCTGGTTAACAAATCGATAAAGTAAAATGTCAGTTCAGACAGGAGTAGAAACTAGGGAAGAAACAAATAAATACAGAATCAAAAGATACAATAATAACCTGCATTTGAGACAGAACCGAGCTGCACAAAAGAAGAAAGGTCTGTCATCCTAAAAAAAAAAAAAAAGCCAGCAGGAGTCAAAGGGTGGGATGTAACACGGGTAGAAGTACAAACAAATAAAACAGCTCTGATATGATTCTCATAAAGAAAAGAATAACAAAAGATAATGATTAAAAAGTATTCAGTGTGATACAGAGGGCAATATTACAGAAAAGTATAATACAAACATTTTGATAGAAAGATTTAATAGTTGTACTGCAATTAAAAAAGAAGATAAATGGACTTCACTTAATGCTGCAAGGAATACAGCACTAAATTGTATGTGGTACATGTAGCTGTAACAGACAAGGGTTTATGCCTTCTTTTGATTAAGATAATTCTCTCCCACGCACTTCTCTATCCCATCAACAGCCAATCCCAGCCCCGGTGATCTAACTTTTGCTGCAATAAATGTTAGAAGCATAAGAAATAAAACTGCTGAGCTATATGCCTGGATTATTCAACATAAACCTGACGTTCTTGCTGTAACTGAAACTTGACTATGATATCGTCTGTAATGACCATATAAAGAGGAAAGGTGGTGGTATTGCTTTAATATTTCCTAACACCTACCACATGTCCCCTTACAGCAAACCAATACCAGAATTCCATTCAGCAGAGCTTATTTTTGCTTTCCTCAAAATAAACAATTATAAACAAATATGTATTACTGTCCTTTACAGACTCCCTCATTGACCATCTTCCAGTCTATATGACTGACATCCCACACAGCCAGCTAAACAGCATATTTATAAAATGACATGCAACCTTTCTGAGTTTAACACAGAAATGTTCATTACTACATTATCATCTGTTAAATGGAACTTCCTAAAAATCATCCCCTTAGATGATGGTGTAAATGAATTCAGCACAAATTTTCTAAATATCCTAAACAGCCTTAGGAAGAGATAAAAAACAAATAATACAATTTGGCAATCCAAAAAAAAAAAGAGTGAATGCCAATGCAGGATAGAGAAAAAACATAGAAAGAATGACAAAAACATAAAACACCTGAATATCTTGAAAACTTTGGAATGCTTCACAATCATACTAAAAATCAAATAAATGAAGACAAGAAACTATACTATAATAACTTTCAGACTAATAACAAAATACAACCCTAAAACATTTTGGACATCCATTAAACAAATCTTACCTTCCAACCAAAAAGTCAACCCAAACCTCTCTCCGGATAGGTCACCACTCAAAACTGCAATACAGTTCAACTTATTTTATAGATAGTATAGCATCTCTAACCAAGGATTCCTCAAAATCTAATCCCAACCCTGCCCAACAGCCACATATCACCACATCCACTTTCACATTCAGATCTGTGCCCACATCCTATATAAAACTACTCTTAAACAAACTTAAAAAACTTAAACCATGCTCTTCCTCAGCTGATGGCATCCCAAGCCAGTACCTAAAAATAGCAGCCAGTAGCATTGCCCATCCTGTCTCAATCCTCTTAAATAAGTCATTCCAGGAATCCCATATTCCCTCTCTCTGGAAAAAGGTACACATTATTCCTCTGCACAAAGGAGGAAAGTCAACAGACATTAATAACTTTAGACCTATAGCAATCTTATATCCCCTTGCCAAAATACTTGAAAAATGTATTCAAAAACAACTGCTAGACTGTCTCCTGCAGGAAGAAATCCTATCCCCTAAACAACATGGCTTCCATCCTTCTCATAGCACCAGCACTGCCCTTCTAATAGTACAGTTTTGTACCTACCATAAATGTAGATGTTCGAGTGTTCACCCTGCTGCAGTCATCACACTTGGGTTATCCTGCCGTCAGGTGGTCCTGCAGTTGGCCCAAATTCCAAAGTCTTGGTCCGGCGTCGGTTGCTGTTGCTTCTTCCCTGACGTCAGTGCGCCAGGGGTATATAAGTGGCATCCGACATGATTTTCTTCAGTTTTTCTTGCCCCAGATGTCAGGTTCGCAATATATTTATATATATATATATATATACCTTAGGCACAAGCAAATACACCACAGAGGTAGCATAGGATAGAGTGGTAGAGATAAGTTCAGCTAGTTCAGAGGGGATGGAGGGAGGGTAACCTGGACTGCAGCAGGGTGAACACGCGAACATCTACATTTATGGTAGGTACAAAACTGTACTATGTTCATCGTGTTACCCTGCTGCAGTCATTACACTTGGGTTGAATCCCAAAGCTAAGGATGGGAGGTGGAGTCAAACAGGGTTAGAAGAAGCTAGTAAGCCCTGCAGAACTGCAGTGGCAAAACCAGCTCTAGTCTTAAGAGTATAGAGGTAAGTGATAGTGCTTGGTGAAGGTGTGCACTGAACTCCAAGTAGCAGCTTCCAGAATATCCTTGGTTGGCACTTCTCTGAGAAAGGCTGCTGATGTAGCTGTAGCCCTGGTGGAGTGGGACCTAATGTTAGCAGGTACTGGTTTCCCATGACGTGTGTAGCAGAATCGTATGCAATGCCCTATCCATTTAGAAATGGTCTGTTTTGAGATAGCTTTTCCTTGTGATCCTGTAGCGTAGGCTACAAAAAGCTGGTCAGTTTTTCTGAAAGCCTTAGTTTTATCCAAGTAGTAACATAATTGCCTGTGAATGTCCAAAGAGTGCAGGAGTCTTTCTCCTTTGTTCTGGGGATTTGGGAAGAAGGTGGGCAAGTGAATGGTTTGGTTTAGGGCCACACTGGATACCACCTTTGGCATAAAGGAAGGATTAGTTCGTAGAGAGACTCTGTCTTGATGAAAAATGAGGAAAGGCTCCACTGCCATTAGTGCCTGTAGCTCTGAGACTCTTCTAGCTGAGGTTATTGCTAGTAGCAGGGCAGTTTTCCATGAAAGAAATTTTAAATCAGCTGAAAAAGCTGGTTCAAAGGGCGGCAATGTAAGCTTTTCCAGAACAAAGTTGAGATCCCAAGTAGGTGTTGGAACTCTCCTTGGTGATCTTAAGTTCTTAGCCCCTCTGAGGTACTGTCTTAAGAGTGGATGTGAGAATAACAGAGGATCCATGTTGTAATGAGCTGAAATTGCTGAGGTGTGGATCTTAATAGATGAAAAGTAAAGTCCTTTGTGTAACATCTCAGTTAAATATCGTAGAATCTGAGGGATGTTTGGATCAAGGGGATTTAGGCCTTTAGCCTGGTTCTAGGCGCAAAATCTTTTCCATTTGTCTGAATATGTTTTCCTGGTGCTGGGCCTCCTGGCCTCCAGAATGACATCCATAACCACTTTGGATAAAGGTGCTGGATGGTTGTTTAGGTAATTACCATGCAGCCAGGTTTAAAGTCTTGAGCTGGCTGTGTAGAATCTGATTGTCTCGCTGGGTGAGCAGGTGAGGAATTTGTGGCAAAATCCATGGTGGACCGTGGGCCATGTTCCTTAAAATTGGATACCAATGCTGGCGTGGCCAGTCTGGTGCAACGAGTATCATTTGTGGCCTCTCTAATCTGACTTTCAGCAGTACCTTTGCTAGAAGAGGCAGTGGAGGGAAGGCATACACTGTTAATGTTTTCCAACTGAATGAGAGGGTGTCCACTTTCCAAGCTAGTGGATGGAAGGTCCTTGTGCAAAATTTTTGAAGTTGGTGGTTGTGGGGGCTTGCAAACAGATCTATGTCTGGGCGTCCTCATCTTTGAGCTATCATTGCAAATACTTGTGGATCTAGTTTCCATTCGTGTGGATCCATGATGTTTCTGTTTAGGTCGTCTGCCAATGTGTTTTTCTTTCCTGGCAGGAATTGTGCTTGTAATTGAACCTGGTAAGACAGTGCAGTGTTCCACAAGGTCATTGCTTGCCTGCATAGAGAGTAGGAATGTGTGCCCCTTGCTTGTTTATGTACCACATGACTGTGGTATTGTCCATCTTTATTATTAGTTGTCCTGGGTGTAGAAGGTCCTCGAAAGCTGTTAGGGCATTCTGTACTGCTAGCATTTCTTTTTGATTGATATGCAGATGCCTCTGATCTGCAGTCCATTTGCCCTGAATGCACTGCCCTGCCATGTGTGCTCCCCAGGCATAGTCCGATGCATCTGTTGTCATAGTTTGCCTGGCTGTGGGTAAGGTGAAAGGCTGACCCTTGTTGAGGTGACATGCCTGTGCCCACCACAGAAACTCCTGTTGAAGGCAGGGAATGAGTGGTATCATTGTTTCCAAGCTGTGGCTGTGCTGAGTCCATACACTTTTCAGGTACCATTGTAATTTCCTCATATGCAGTTTTGCAAATGGTATTAGTAGTATGCAAGATGCCATGAATACCAAGGCCTGCAGAATTTTTCTTGCAGGGAGTTGGGTCTTTGTTGCCATTATTTTGAAGTATTGAAACAACTGTTGTTTCTTGTCTGGAGTGAGATAAGCCATCTGGGCCGTTGTATTCAAGCTGGCACCCAGGAATATTATGTTTTGTGAGGACACTAGTTTTCTTTCCATTTACTGTGTACCCTAGGCAACTTAGAAGGTGTTTGACAAATGCCAGATGCTTTAAAAGAATGTCCTTGCTTTCTGCATGAATAAGGCAGTCATCCAGGTATGGGTATATTTGAATTCCTCTTTGTCTGCAGTATGCAATAATGGTGCCAGGTATTTTGTGAAGACCCTGGGCGCAGTAGATAAGCCAAAGGGCAGTGCAGAGAATTGATAATGCGTTGAACCTGCAATGGAGTGGAGATATCTTCTGCAATTTTTGTCTGATAGGGACATGCAGGTATGCCTCCTTGAGGTCCAAAGTGACTAGCCAAGCATTCTTGCCCAGCATGGGAAGAAGCTGCTGTAGTGTTAGCATCTTGAATTTTGGTACTTGCAGATAGGTGTTCAGAATTGAAAGATCCAGAATTGGTCTCCATGCTTTGTCCTTTCTTGGGACTAGAAAGAGTCTTGAGTAAAATCCTTGTCCTTGCTCCTGTGTAGGTACCTGTTGAATGGCTCTCATGTCCATGAGAGCTGTAATTTGTTTTTGTGCCTCTGCCCATTGATTTGGTGGCAAGTTTGGCATTCCTTTGATCCTTGGTAAGGTATGAAAGTGGAATCTGTATCCTTGAGAGACAATGTTTAGAACCCATTTGTCTTTTGTGATGATGTGCCAGTTGTCTACAAAAAATGCTAGTTTTCCTCCCAAGGGATTTGCCAGGAGAGATTTGCTTGGTAGTTTGAGGATAGAGTCATTCTGTTTGTCTTCTGCTAGCTTGGGGCCTGTCTTCTCCTCCTTTCTGGGTAGCAGAACCCCATTGGCGAGGTTTATAAGGGCCCTGTGACTGACCTCTGCCCCTTGGGCGTCTGTATTTGCCCCTCTGTGATCTGTCTGAAGCTGGAAAGGACCAGTTTTTTGTTGGCCAATTTCTGCTGAAACGAGGGGGTTGTACCAGCAAAAAATCCTTGACCGTTTACATAGACTTTGCCTTATCCTCCATTTTCTTTAAAACCTCTTCTGCTTTGACACTAAATAATACATCCTGCTGTAAAGGTGCATCCAATAATTTTGCTTTAACATGGTCAGGGAGGGTTTGTTCTTTTAACCAAGCATGTCTACGTATGACAGAGCCAGTAACAGCTGCTCTACAAGAAACTTCCAATGAATCAAATCAGCATTGTAAAGTATGTTTGCCCACTTGTTCAGCTGCATGCAACAGATCCTGCATTTCCTTGAATTCAGGCTGTTCAGAATCTGTGCTCATTTTTTGTTTTAACTGAGACATTAGGAATTGTTGATATTTCAACATGTGAAACTGGCAATGTAATGCTCTCATAGCCAGAGTAGCTGAGGTGTATATTTTCTTTCCCCATCTATCTAGGGCTCTGGAATCCCTTTCAGAGGGCACAGGATTTTTAGCCATAGAAGCTTTTGCTCCCTTAGGACCCTGGGAAATTGTTTCTGGGTCAGCTACAGGACTTTTATAAAGGAATTTGTGTGAGTCAGGTACTCTGTAGTATCTGTCTGGTTTGGCTGGAGCAGGTGGTAGAGAGTCTGGATTTAAACTAGACTCCAAATAAACATCATCCACAATATCTAAAACAGGAGGGATAGCAAGAGGTCTGTGCTGGGGTAGTAAAAGGAACTCTTGGAGCCTTTTCTTAGAATCTGAGTAATCCTGGCCTTCCCAGTGGAAATGTTCCCTCAAAGTATGTAAAGTTTCCCCAAAAGAGTAGTCTTCAGGGGGAGATGCTGAGGGAGTAGAGTCTTCAGCATCAAAATCTTCATAAGGTGGAAAAGTGTAATCCTGTTCCTCAGAAGAATCTGAGGAGAGAGAAACTTGGTCAGAGGATGCATAATCCTCCTCTTCTCTTGGTCTTTTATCAGGAGGGGGATGGGAACCCCTGATAAGAGTAATCAAATCTTCAGCCATCTTAAGCATCTGTTTCTTAGGCATGGGACCTTGAACTGTAGACTGATGTACAGTTTTCTTAGGTTTTAAAGGATTTTTAAGCTTAGCATAAGATTTAGTGGTGAGTGTAGTTGGTCTGAAGACACCTTCTGCAACCGAAGGTGTTTCCACTGCACCAGTGTCTAGTTCTGCTCCGGTGTTGGTAGATGGCTGCATTGGCCTAGTAGACTCCGCTTAGGAATCCGCAGCTGTCTGGGGTTCCAGTTCTGCGGTCATCAGGGGCTGCGCAGGCGCCTCACTGAAAACCGGAGAACCGGTGACAGGCCCAGCTGAGGCCTCGGGGTCTGTCTTATCCCTAGGCTGCCTGTCCTTATCCTTGCGTTTTTTATGAATGGTGGTCGTCGGCTGCTCCGACGGCATGATATAATTAAATTTCCTACCAAAGTAATGCCATGCAAAGTCAAAACGGCATTTGATAGTGCGTTTATTAAACCTAGCGCAAAACTGACAACCTGTGACGTCATGGTCTGGGCCTAGGCAAGGAATACAAAAGGAGTGGAAGTCCTTATGAGGTATTTGCTTCCCACAAGAAATGCAATTGTTAACTTTTTCTGACATCGGTCTGAGGCAAGAAAATGTTCCCCAATGGGGTACTTAGCTTTACTGAAGACTTTGGACTGAAATTCAAAATGAAAATCTCAGGTGTCGGCCGACCGGCACTTGCGAACTGCTTCTGCTTTGGGCACCGCGCGGCAAGAAAGACTGAAGAAAATGGTGTCGGATGCCACTTGTATACCCCTGGCGCACTGACGTCAGGGAAGAAGTGACAGCAACCGATGCTGGACCAAGACTTTGGAATTCGGGCCAACTGCGGGAACGCCTGACGGCAGGATAACCCAAGTGTGATGACTGCAGCAGGGTAACACGATGAACATCTATATAGATCCTAGGGGTAAGAGCAAACAAGTCTCTTCCTTATTTCTAGACTTGTCTAAAGCCTTCAACACAGTTTGTCACAGCAAACTTCGACTTCAAATGTCCTCACTAAATCTTTCCCAGCTCAACCTTCTGTGGTTAAAAGCTACCTGACCAATAGGTATCAGTCAATAAAATGGCACTCCATGCTCTCCCCTTACCTCCCAGTAACCACTGGTGTACCTCAAGGGTCTATCCTTGGTCCCCTCTTCTTTAACATTTTCACCAACACCCTCTATACATCTACACAACAGGCCACCCTAATACAAAACACAGATGATTCCACTCTCATTTGCACAGCTGACAATATGGTACACTTCCACAAAATTACTCAGGAAGCTGTAATAGCCACAGAAACATGGCTTTGTAACTCACAACTCATGCTCAACCCATAAAAGACCAAACTACTACTTTTTCCTCAAATTCCTCTCTCATGAAAAAACAACAGTTAAAGTCCTGTCTCTTGATAATGCACCCACTGAAGTCACTTCTCAAATCAAATTATTAGGAGCAACAGTAGATGATAATCTAACATTCGACCTGCATATACAAAATTGCATATGAAAAATTTGTCAAAAACTAGGGAAGCTTTACAGGGCCAAAAACTTTCTCACTGATGCAACTAATATACTAGCCACTACATATCTCATTTCTACACTTCTTTATGGTGCTCCCCTCCTTACTAACCTCCAGGTTTCCCAAAAATTTAAATTTGAACAATGCTACAACCAAGTTGTTAATTTGTAGCAAATACCTCTTTCAGAAGCTACCATTGTATAGCACTAATAAGCCTAAATTGGTTAGAGCTACCCTATCAACTAACATATCTACAGCTTCTTACCACCTATAAAATTATCCAGTATCCATCTACCTGTCCAGCACTAAAAAACTTTCTACATAGCTAGGTTCCCAGTCAGTCACTGTGATCCACTGACCAAAAACTCCTGTCTGTGTACAAACCTATCAAATCTGCTGGGCATCATCTGTACTTGTACAAGGTTACTAAGGCCTGGAACTCTAATTGTATCCATCAGGTCAATACCCTCCCTTCCCATCTTTCACAACCACTCCAAAAGACTTCCTAGATAAAAATCTGTCTCTGTTCTTTCTCAAAACCAGGATAAACTATATCCCTAAATATGAACATGTAACTTTTCATTCCTTATACCTCCTTACTTTCCCTTCTTCACTTACTTCCTTCTATCAAATTCACTTCCCTGACCTTCTCTCTAAGTATACTATGTCTATTTTTCTCTCACTTCATATTGCAATTCCTGTTTATATTAGACCAACTTACTTTTAATTTCTCTACAAACTGTCTAAAATTTCTCTAAATATTAAATGATTGTCACATAACTTGTATCGATTCTTAACCACTGTTTTTATATTATGTCTAATTTGTTATAATTATTTAAAGATGTTTTTGTTTTATTTTTGAAGATTGTACAATTACCATTCTTAAAATGTTTTGCAATAATTTTGAGCTTTTCTCCCCCAGGCTTCCACTGAAAATGGGCTTCTACCCAGTCGGAATTTCATGGTAATCAAATGTCAACAAATAAAAAAGAAATAAATAATAGAGAAGGTTCCATATAGAGTTTACGTACATCAGTACTGCAACAGAGTATATTAAGTTAGAAACAGAGGAAGAAAGAATATTAATAGTCATATTTATATCTGAAAATTAGGGTTGTAGGCTGTGAAGTCTGCCAGCCTAGCTAGACAGAATTTTGTAGATAATTCTATGTCATTTTTAAATATTAATATACTCCACAGGCTTGGTTTACAAATGTAAAGAGAACTATATGTTATGATTTTAACTATATGTTGTACTGAGCTTCAAAAAATGTAACCACAGTGCGCTCTACTGTAAGAAAGCTGATAAGTCAAACATTGTATGACTGTTTGATCTCAAGCTCGGAGACAGGATGCCTGGGCCAGGAAATACTTTCTGGTATTTGCGTATTATCGCAACCACATTCTGAACGACTCACTCTTATGCCACAGACATTTACTGGCTGTATAATGTCATTAAAACCAACAAATGCATTACTAGAGCGAAATGGTAAGTGAATCACTGAGGTTTTACCTGCCGGCAGAACTGTTTTATTAAAGGAGGTTTAAAATCCCGGGTGGTAATAAAAATCGGTGGTGAATTACGTTTTCTAAGGCTGAACTGAAAACCAACAAAGGAAATGAAGTTGTAATTTAAATGCATAAGTGTGTGTAGTTGTTCTACTTTAGCGCTATCCAAACTTTGACATGAAGTCAGAATTCTCTGTTGTGTTTTACTATGGTCTGGTTTACATTAAGCACTTTATTGTCACTTCGGGGAATATCCTGCCTCATTTTTGTCCATTTGAACTGAGAATAGGCTGCTATAATGTGTTTCTGTAAGTCAGAGGTTAGCAGAGCAACTGTTGTAATGTTCTACCAAGTCATTATTTTGTGCAACTGTTTAGGTTCTGTTTTTTTTCCCTTTCCTGTTGGAGTACGTTCTTAGGATAGTTGGGGTATGAATTTATGTTTGCATAATTCTCTGTTGCCTTGGCCCCTTCATTATGTTAACATCAGATTGGAGCCCTGCGACCCCTAACTCATGTCAGGTCATCGTACACCACTGGGAAAATCTGTTGGATTATGCGGGATGCAAGTGCAAGTATGGGCTGCCTACTACTTCTTACAAACAGAAAAGCAATAGCAAGGCTAGGAAATGTGTGTAACTTTATGAGAATGCAGGGTGTACTCAAACAAGATGCCAGTAGAAAGTTAAAATAGCACTTTCCTCGCCGACTATTAAATGTTTAAACATTATACAGTCAGTAAATGTCTGCTGCATAAGCACAACTGCAGAGTGAGTTGTTCAGACTGTGGTTGCGATAATACGTAAGTACCTAATTTCTATTGTCTTGATTTAGGAAATAATTACTAAGGTTTTACATGTATAATGTCTTTAACTGCTGTGGTTTCCTGGCCAGATGCAGCTTACTAAGAAATGTAAATTCTGAGTTTCTAGCCTGGGAACCAGGGAAGTGTCAAGAATGATGTAATGTGAAATGACTCAGCAGTACTGTGTTATCAATTTAAGACTTTCTCGGAGAGAGAGAATTAAGCATTTTGGATTTTGTCTGAAGACATCAACTCACCAGCACTCTGCCTTTGCTCTGTAAGTAAGATATTTATTTAGAACAGTGATTTCTCTTAGAGATAGAAATAGCCAGATTAGTCTAGCAGTTTTCTATATTTATGTCAGACTGTTCTACAGTATTATTTTAAAGTATTTTCCTGTGATTTCTGAACTATGTAATGACATTGTGTTGAAGTAGTAAGTATTGTGTTTTTATTATTTATTTTTAAATATTTTTAAACCTTTCAACTGTGGCTGTTTTATGTAGAGATAATTTAAGCTCTTAATTGCATGTATTCAGTGATACTATCCAAGACACTCCAATGGCTTTAGCCCTGGGTCACGTTTACTATTTGGATAACAGTAATATTGCACAGTGAAATTGGTCACCCTTTGGGAAGGGCTTTATAGTAGCTGATATTAGTGGTTGATAGCAGTGAGTTCTACCTTTTATCAAAATAAGAATAATGGCATCAAATATCCAGGCTTCAGGTAAAAAAACACTTTATTATACTAAAGTGTTTTTTTTTACCTGAAGCCTGGATATTTGATGCCATTATTCTTATCTTGATTCTTGCTACAGTTGTTTTTGGCATCAAATAGTACTCTTTGGTCCTGTTTTTGTTATTTCATACTATTTCTACCTTATTGTCTGGAGAGAAGGGGGCATAGCTGGAGAACCTGTGCCAGCCTTCCCCAGGAGTGTCTGTGTGCTGTATATAACTCTTATCTCAGTGTGTGTGTGTCTGTGTGTCAGCTACTCAGGCAGAGATATGAAGCACTGGCTGGACAGAGATGGTGCTGGAGATTTGGCCTGATCACTAGGCTGAGATCTGTACCCTATAGCTGTGCCAGTGGGGAGTCTTACTGGGGATCTGGAGAGAAAGGGAGAAACCAGCCCCAGACTGACTGTAATCTCTGTGTGCTCTTAAGGGAAATTGTACTTCACTGTGGGTGTACTTATTATCCTTCCCCAGTGTGGACGCCCCTCACTGGTGCTAGTGGTGAGGATTGAGACTCCTTGATTACCGGGCCAGTGCACGAGTGTCACATAGGCCAATGTGTATTTAAAAAGGGGTGAAAAGCCAAACAGCAATTTGTTTATTTTTTCATGTATAGGAGATTGAAGTATGTGGAGAAAAGACTTTACTTTTTTTAAACAGTTGTTAACTGGGTAAGTCCACTGTCTGGTTACTCAGAATAACATATCTGGTAAATGAAGGTGGAAGGAGTCAAACCCTTTGGTTACAGAAATTAGCTCATTAGCAGCTCAGAGCCCTAATCATCTGCAATAACTGCCAGAACAGGTTTCTTAAAGGTAAGATGGAGGATTACTGTACCTGAAAGAAGGGGGAATACTCTGAGATATCACAATGTCAGACATATCTCACTCCTTCCTCATGTGTTTTTAAGACTATATCATTTAGGTTGCACAGAAGGAATTCAAAAAGTATATATAAAAAAAAACAGGTTAATGGGAAAATGCCAGGACCTGATGGTCTCCCTATGGACTAATGGAAATAGTTAGGTGATGAAGTCTTGGCTGCTCTCCTAATCTTATTAAACCAAGTGCTGAGCGCTAGGAAAATGCCAGCCTCGTTTTAAGAGGGCACTGTGGTCACAATACATACATTGGGTAAAAAGAAGGGTCTCCCACAAATGTATAGACCACTCACAGTGCTAAACCAGAATTATAAATTGTGCATAGGGAAAACACTGGCAAAATATATTCCAGTCCAAATACACAAAGACTAGACAGGGTTTGTCGAAAGGTGACAAACATTTGACAAAAGATTATGATCCACGTGGTTAGTGGAAGCAGCCCACAGGCACGGCAGTGGACTCATACTGATCAGTAAGGAGGCTGAATAAGCATTTGAACGGGTTGACTGGGTGTTTGTGAGATAGATCCTGATTAGATTCAACTGTTGACTTGCTGTTTTTTATTTAAGGGAGATCTTCAGTGAATGTAGACCAAATCACAGTCAGTCTTTTCCATTTAAGCTTGCTAAGCGAATGAGATAAGCACGCCCCCTTTCCTCACTCCTTTTTGCTGTTTATATAGAACCCTTAACAGATGCAATCAGACAGCAACTCTCCCACATATTGTGACTGACACTGACATAAACTTGCCCTCTGTGCCAATGACATCTTGTTATTTTTTCCAGGATCCTTGGATGGATTTGGATATGGTCTTTTCTATTATTAGAGAGTTTAGTTCCTTGTCAGGATACAAGATAAATCTAAAATGCGTTATTGTTTATTGGGGAGATCCCTCCAGGTTTTATCAGGTTTCAATACTCAGTCCTATGTAGGAACAACTAATTTAAATATATGGGTATTTGACTATGTGAAACTTGGGTGTAGCCAGCAAATAAAAACACTGAATAAGTACATAGACAGAATTAAGATAGCTGTAGAAGGATTGACAATGCAGCCATTAGATTTAGATCAGAGGGTGCAAGCTGTAAAGAACAGTGCCCTGCCTCTATGCTTTTATTACTTCATGGCTTTTTCTGTAGAGATTCAGGTTACTTTCCTTCCTGGAGTAAACAAATTCATATTAGCTTCATTTAGGCAGAGACCAAACCAAGACTCATTTAGGACAGATTGACCATCCAAAAGGAAAGGAGAGGTCTGGGAGATGCCTGATCTAGGTGCCTTTCACCTGTACAGGTGAAAATTCTCCTTCAGCTTCAATCTCAGACCGATGAAAACAGATTGAAAGACATTTTTAGGCATTTCCTAAATGCAAAGAGAGAGGAATTCTCCATGTTGGTATGGAGTGTAATTTCAAATAGATTCAATACATTTTTTTTCTTTTTAATCAGCCTGAATCAGTAGTCTGGGGTTTATTTAGACACAAGGACCTTCGCCCCTGGTGTAACTTTGTCCTCCCAATAGTGTTTCTTTCAGATCAGGAAAGTGGGAGCAATAATCCTTTATAAACTGGTGAGAGAAAGGAAAAGAAATACAATTCTGGGATCAAATCTCTACTGGTTCAAATTCGATGGGTTAGAATATGACCCAAATAGAATATTGTCTAAGTAATGGATAAATCTTGAATAGGTTCATAGGTGAGTACTAGGCTAATGGTCCTGGAGCCAATACAAGCCTAGCCCAAGAATATTCCCAGTCGTCCTGTTGCTGAATGTTAGTTTCTTGTGCCCCTATCAAGCAAGGTTGTTGAAGTGATCCTGGGATGAATTTCCTGTTACCCATCCACTCGTCAAGATTTTTCTTGAAGAGGGCTAGTGAGGTGCTCTACTTGACATGAATGGGGAGTTTATTCCAGAGTATGGGAAGTCTCTGGGTTAGGAACCTGTCCCTCCAGTAGGTTCTGTTTATTGTGCTGATGAGGTTGAGGTCTTTGGAGTGTGTGGTGTGGAGAGATTGGGACTTTTTCAGATGAAGCATGTTTAGCAATACTGGGTCAGATATGGCTTTGTATGTCAAGCAGAGATTGCCTCTAAGTAGGCGATATGAGATGCAGTAAAGCTGGCGTTTTTGAGTCCTTCTGTATAGGGCATGTGTTTGAGTCCTATGATCCTCTTTGTTAGGAATTTCTGTGGCCTCTCCAGTTGTTGTAGATGTCTAGTGAGGCACATGCCAAATGGGGCATTGTACTCTATAATAGGTCTAATGAGGGATGAGTAGAGAGGGATTATGACTTCTTTCTTCCTGGATGAGAAACCTTTTGTAATGAAGTGTGCCACACAGAATGACTTTCTAATGACAGTGGCAGCATGGTTGTCGAAGGAGAGGTTGCTATCCACCTGTGTCCCTAGATCTCTTATCACACCTTGGGAGTTGAGTGGGCTACCGTTGATGTGGTAGTTCATGGGCACCATGTTTTTCCTGAAGGGAATGATGATGCACTTTTTAGCATTAAGCTAAAGACCATGATTCTGGCACCAGTCATTGGTCTCTGTGAGGCCTTTTTGTAGGATGTCTACATCAGCTTGAGAATCAATAATAGCTCCCAGTTTGCAGTCATCCACGAATTTGGTTAACCAGAGTCCCTTTGTGTTGATTTGAACTTCAGAGAAGTAGATGCCAAACAGGAGAGGACCCAGGACAGAACCCTGTGGGACTCCACTTGTAACTGCCCAGTAATCAGACTTGGAGTCCACTACTTTCATTATGTGGGTTCTGTCCATGAGCCAGTTGGCAACCCATGTTATGACATAGGGGTTAATGCCGAGGTTAGTGAGTCTGTCAATGATCCCTGAGTGGGGGATAGTGTCAAAGGCCTTGGCTAGATTGAGGTAGGCTGAATGGACTACCTTGCCTTCATCTGGTGATAGATTCAAAGAAGTCTATCAGGCTGAGCAGACATGATCTGCCTTTCACAAACCCAAACTGCGAGGGGTCCAGAGTTTGAAGGTTCCCTATATCCCTATTTATAAGGTCCATAATGATGTGCTCCATGGCATTACAGATCAGGCTTGTCAGGCTGATGGGGTGGTAGTTTCCATGGTCAGTAGTCGCTCCCCCTTTGTGGAGTGGAATGACTGTAGTGGTGTGCCACTCAGTGGGAACAAAGCTTGAAGTGAGGTTGTTGTTGAACAAGGCCCTCAGGTATGGTTCCAGTTCCCTTTGTAATTCATGTAGAACACAGCCAGGAATAGTAACAGGTCCCATAGAAGCTGTATTTTTGGCTTTGGACAGTGCGGTATCTATCTGTGCAGCTGTGATATTGGGGATTTGGCATTCCTCAAGTATTGGGATGGGCCCTTTAGGAGTGAAGGGGGGTAGAGTTTGCATTAAACCTACTGGCCAAGATATTGGCAATATCTGTTTGTCCAGTTTAAGTGGTGCCATTGTGCAGTAGCTCAGAGCACATCTGCATATTGTTATGCAGATTCTTGACATAGCTAAAGAATGCTTTGTGGTTATCTTTAGTATCTGTAGCAATTTTGTTTTCGTAATTAGCTTTGGAGGATTTAATGAGGGATCTCAGTTTTTTGCTGAGATTTACAACGGAATTTTTCCAGTCTTAGGACTTTACCATTTTCTGCAACAGTTTTTTCCTTCCATTGTAGAGTTTGTTAATGGCAAGGGACCACCAGGTTTTCTCTATTTTTTTTTGGAGGACACGATCTTGGTTCTGTTTGGTATGGCCCAATCCATGCACCTGTGTAAAAGCTCATACAGTACCTTGGTGTATGATTCAGCAGCCATACACCCATTCCCTATTTGCATGGATG
This sequence comes from Protopterus annectens, assembly GCF_019279795.1. Taxonomy (NCBI): domain Eukaryota; kingdom Metazoa; phylum Chordata; order Ceratodontiformes; family Protopteridae; genus Protopterus; species Protopterus annectens. Next base: position 332,648,180 of record NC_056741.1, on the reverse strand, counting down.
ATGTGAAGTTTGTCACTTGTCTTTAAAAGCTCAAAAGTGGCTTTAGAGAAGTTCTTCACTGTGGTTTACTTCATGGGGGTGGGGTGGGGTGGGTTGAGGGTAGCATTTGGATATCGACTGTGATTAACTTGTGGTCAGATCTTGTAATGACTAGGTCGAGAATATTTCTACCTCTGGTAGGGGTGAGAATGAGTTGTTCCAGGGCATTGGAATTAATGAATTCCAGAAATTGTTGGGCAAATGAGTTGGAACAGGAGTAATTTTCCCAGCTAATGGAGGGGTAGTTAAAGTCTCCCAATATAAGGGTATTAAGTTGAACCTTAATGCTTTCCAGAGTGTTCAGGAATGCATAGTGGGAGTCTTGGGACACTGGGGGGGATCTATAGCAGGCAATAACCTGGACTGCAGTTTTATCCAGTGTTAGTTGTAAGTGAAGTATTTCTGATGTGTTATGTTGGGCAACTAGTTTGGAGGTGTGCATATCTTTTATGAAAATGGATACACCACTGCGTTTGGGGCTTCAGTCCACACCTCTGTTAGGGCTTCGGTCCAGATTTATGGGCCGAAAGGTGTGAAATGCATTGCAGCCTGATAGCACTGGGGTGCTCTCCAGAGCCTTGAACCAGGTCTCTGTTACCGCACAGAGGTCGATGTTCTCCAGTTTAAGGAGTGACTTGACTGAGTGCATTTTGAGATTTAGACTTCTAGCGTTGAGTAGCACAACCCTCAGGTTGCGTTTGCTTGCAATTGTTATGGTGGCAAATTTGTCTTCAGGGTATTGCCTAAAAATAGGCACTATAGGGGTGGCAAAAGCCTTGAGCAATATCCAGAATCCCAGGGCAGACAGATGCAGGCCATCTCTGGCAAAGCATCGAGGTCTGTCAATCATGTCATCCCAGGCAGACAGATATTGGATCTTCTTTAAATGACACCAGAAACTTAGCCAATTGTTGAAGTCAATCATATTCTGCTTGTACTGTGGTATCATTCTGGGTGATGGTAGGATGCTAATCAGGGCTAGCGTCATACCTGCTTGGGCTACAAGATCCAAGAACTCCTACATGTCTCTTTTCATGTAGTCCAGTGAGGTACATCTTAGGTCGTTCACACCAACATGGACAATGACAGAGTCATATTTGTACTTGTTGTGGAGAGACCAAAGTGCATGCATTACGTGGTGGATCCTGGCACCAGAAAGGCAGCTGACCATAACTTTCTCCTTATTCATCCTAGTGAGCGGGATGTCAGTCTGCCTTACTATTGAGTCACCTATGACTAGTGTATTGGGTAAAATGTTTTGCCATAGGGGCTTAGGCTGAGTGGCAGCCTGTTTATGTGGGCTATGTGTCTTGGGGGTTGTGTTTGTATGAGGTGCTCAGTTATTTAAGTAGTTGAGCTGTTTTGCTTTCTTTGAAGTACTGAAGCTGTTTTTGTTTCCTTTATGGAGGGTTTTTAGTGCTACTAGCAGTTGGTATGCTTATAATAACTGCTGCAAGAGGTTCTGAGCAAGTGCTGGGTTTAAAGGTCTAATTTGAGTGCTCAGAGATGAAAGCTAGCAAGATCTAAGGAAAAATTTGAAGAGCAGACTTTAAGGCCCTGATAATAGTTTACCCCAGCTTAGTGGCGCTGCGCGATGAGCAAACCTGCACAAACATGGGTTTTTAAGTCAGAAAGTTGAAAGGGATAGAAGCAGCCAAAAACAGCCAATAAAATACAGTTCCTGAGCTGAATTCCACTCCTCTAGCAATAGATAAGCTGCTCAGAGCTTACCACTCCCACTAATAAGCAGAAAGGCTTCCTTCTATTTTAGCAAGGTCTGGACAACTCAGAAACACAAAAATACAATCCTGAAATCAGCAAATCTGAGATCTGGACTATTCTAGTTTGAGAAAAGGCGGGTAACAAGCAAGTAGATAGGATTGTTTTATCTTTTTTTGTTACAGAATGAAAAATACAGTAAATGCAGTAATAAAATTCACTTTTAAGGCACAAGAAATCTAGCACACTTGAATGTGTAGCCTATAATAGGGAATGCATTTGAAAAAAGGATTCAATAAAATGCAGTAGGCAAAAATCAGCAGAATACAGTTAAATCAAATACAAAGCTTGTAAAATTGGCTGTAATAAAATGCGGCAAGCAAACTTAAGCTAAGGAGAGCAAAAGCGGGTACTTATGATCAAGCAAAGTCTCTCTTTCTTCTTTCTGCTGCTGTAGAACTCTGCAGGACATCCAGACAGGATCCACTGAGGTAAAACAAGCACAAACCCGTGCAAACACGGGATTTTAAGTCAGAAAGAAAGTTGAAAGAGATAGAAGCAACCCAAAACAGCCAATAAAATACAATTCCTGAGCTGGAAACCACTCCTCTAATGACAGACAGGCTGCTCAGAGTGAGTTGATTTGAGGAGCAGAGTATATAGCCCTAAAATGCACAACACATTGCCAGAGTATTGGACCACTGGTTGTTAAACATCCACAGCCATACCTCTCAACCTCTTAGAGTAAGAAATCTTGACAAAGCCATGAAAAAAGTGGTACAAATAGGGACAACTTTTAAATATTGCTCTTACAAACTTTGAAAGTTGATAGAAAGGTTTTGCATTAGCATGAATTTTCTAAAGGGTATGAAGTCTAAAACTCAAATGTCTGTCATTTTCTAACTTCAATCTTTAATGATTTGCCACTAATTTACCAGAAAGCCACAATTTTATGAAAAATGGACCAAAAATATAAGGCAAAAATCTGGACATTCTGCGAAAATCTGTACAGTTGAGAGATATGGCCCCAGCAAACCTTTGATTTGGCATATACTTAGCTCATGGTATAAAGAAATTAAATTATTAAGGGACCCAATGAGCAGAAATCTAAGGTGGCAGTAGAGCAGCACCTCCAGATACAAGTTTCACTAGAGTATTGGAAGTCTATATGTCAACTGACTAAACATTCTACTAATAGAAGGGGATTTAAGGGTCTATATTAGAACACCGAACATTCAAAATGTCAAGTGTTCTAATATCAAACCCTACCAATCAAAAATACTAAACATCAAACATTCAGAACAGCAAATTTTTTCCTAGGGAAAAAAATTTGCTGTTCCAAAACACATACATACAACACAAGTACACCAAACAAACAGCAATCCACACACATACACTTAAAGTCTTACACCTAACCCTACACTAAACTATACATACACCACTAACTATCCACTTACTTAACCCAAACCCTAACCCTAAGGTCCATCATTATCGCGCAGTCACCTCACCTGCGCCCTAACCCTAGCTCACCTACCCCGCCCTAACCCTCACGTCCACACAATCGCACACTTACCTGACCCGCGCCCTAACTCTAACTCACCTAACCTGCCTTAACCCTCACATCCACACAATCGCAGACTTACCTGAACCCAACCCATTACTTTCCACCAGAGTGCTGAAAATATCAAAGCAACAAAAACAGACAACCAAATTCTTTCCCTAGGAAAAAATTTGTTTTTCTGTTTCTTCGATATTTTCAGCATTCACTGGAAATGGGTCGATATTAGAACACTCAACATTTTAAATGTTCGGTGTTTTAATATAGACCCGGATTTAAGATATTCCCATGGAAGTGTCTCCATAAATATTTTATACCCTGCCCTGATAGCACATATGTTTCCAGGGGTTTCACAGGCATGTTGGAGATGTTAAAAAAAACCCCACAGACACCCACTAGCTCCAGCTGTGGTTTTTATTGCAAATAATCTGTAGAAGTTTGCAGTAAACAAGTGGATGAAAGCGTTCACTTTTTCAATAAAAATTGTACCTGGAGTTAGTGGGCATACATGCTTTTTTTGTTTTTGACATCTCCAACATAAGCTTCAACCGACAGAAACACTGTTTCTGCTGTTTAATGCTCCTGGTATTTTGTTACTTGTATATGAGAGGTGACCTCTTTTTCTGATTCTGTTTGTAGGTAAAAAGATCACCACTAATCTAGAAGAAAAATAAGGCCCCTGACAGCATTCAGGCTTCTGAAATGGCGAAAGAAATTGAGAAGAAAATCACTTTTGCACAGAGACAGATTACAAAATGTGAAGGAGGACCATCCCTCAAAAGGCATCTTGACATAAAATACGAGCACCAGGACAGTCAATAGGTAACCAGCTGGCTCTGAAAGCTATGTGTTTTCACCTGTCTCAAGGTCTTGTGATAGGTATAGAAAAGGCAGGCACTGTATGCAGGATGGTATTTAAGTAAAGGAAAAAAAAACAGTAAGTCTACAACAGTTTTTTGATTGCATTAGTACATTTGACTATTGCTTTAATTATTTATCTTAGCAATATATTTAATTTTTAAAGCTATATTAATATTTTACTGTTCAGTAGTGAACTGTTGTTTTTTTATCACTGCACTTGAGTGCGAAAATTTCTGTGTGCTTTCTATGTATTTTCATCTAATGTCTCATTTTAACTTATTATTTCTATTTTCATTTGTGTCAAGTTAATATGTTAATTGCAAATGAAAAATATGTCACTTAGACATCATGGTCTTTATATCTTATGCTCATTAGACATTGTGGTGTTGAGATTGTGCATTTAGACATGACTGTTAGATAAAGTGAAGGCAATCCTATATATGGGTGTATGCCATTTGATAGAATCACAAATGTTCAAATCCATTTGACTAAAAACTTAGGTTACTGAAAAACACATTTCAAAGAAAGGCATATAGAA